>NC_081560.1:150011197-150154301 GCF_022355385.1 Mustela nigripes | reverse complement strand
GGGGGGGTGTGGCGCCTGGGTGGCTCAGTTGGTTAAGCGTCTGCCTTTGGCTCAGGTCATGATCCTGGGGTCCTGGGATCAAGTCCCAGATTGGGCTCCTTGCTCCTCTTCCTGCCACTCCCCCTACTTGTGCTCTCTCTAATAAATAAAATTTTTAAAATAGAAAGAGAAGAAACTAAAGAAGGCTCTATGATAATACAGTTAGGGAAACTATATTGGGGTGTCACCAGACTAAAAGCTGAGAAGGCTTGTAATAAAGAAATCTGATCTATTAATAAATGGTACAAGAAACACCAAAAGACTGCCTTTAAATAATGATGCGAAAGAGCTAAGTTTTAGGTATGAACCACTGAGGAAAGCTTCACAGCCAAGATAGGATTTTGAAGCATTTTGATAAGCAAAGAAGAGGGGGAAGGAGAGTCCAGGTATAGTCCATTATAATACATAATTTTAAGTTTTTTTACTAGCCATACAAAAAAAGCAAAAAGAATCAAGTGAAATTAATTTTACTCCTACTTAATCCAAAATATCAAAACAGCATCATTTCAATAAATAATCACCATTTTAAAAGCATAATGGGATATTTTACACACCTTTTTGGTACTATCTTCAAAATGTGGTACATAATTCAGACCAGCCACATTTCAAATGTTCAACAGCCACATGCGGTATTGCCCACTATAGGGGATGGTAGAGGTCTAATGATTCTGAAAGGGAACCAGAACTGGATACTTAGGTAATAGAAGGCAGACTGCACCAGAGCAAAAGGCCAGTGTGAGATCATCTGAATTTCATATTGTAAGCAAATAAGAAACCAAAGGAAAATATTTAACAAGTAGGAATGATGACTAAAGCACTTTCAGGAAGATTAACTTCTTTTTCTCTACTCAGATTGTATGCATAAATTCAACATGCAATTTTCTTCCCAACATTTTTATTACATGAAAGATTACTGAAACAAAATAAAAAGAACTATCTGTCATCAAGCAACTACATTTTGTTGATTTAAGATACTTCTGAGTATTTACTGTTGAAATATTTTCATTTCATGACACTTTTAAACAATTTTTTTGAAAAATGTTTTAAGAACTTTACCAAAGTTTAACAGCCTTTAACACTCTCTATCAAGAGCTTCTTTTAGCCAGAAATCTGAAATATTCTTAATTAGGTGCAAATTTAAGACATTTAAGATCTTAAACTACTGGCCTACAATACAAAAAACCTTAACTGCTAATAAGAAAACTACCTACAAATTTTAACATACATAAAATGGTATCACAACCATGAAAGTCTCCAGATTTCTTAACTTCAAAATTGAGAGCTTCTAACATTTTGGGTAATTTACCCAAAGGCTAGAGGAAAAAAAAATGCTCAAGAAATGAGATAAGAAATCAGGGCATGAAAGAACACCACTGGCCACAAGCCATTCCCTTCGTTACTTACAATGACTGCCAAGGCAGGAAGAGGGACTCTACAGCCAAGAGTCAGAAACCCAGTGATGTCACCACAACCAAAAGCATTACACGACCTGCAATTTCAGCAAGAAACTGCTCTGCATTAAAGCTGGGGAATTCTTTCTTTCTTTCTTTCTTTCTTTTTTTAAAGTAGAAAATGATCTTAAGGTTCACCAAGTACCCTTCACTTTTTAAGATAAAGAAAAGGAGATCCAGATAAGTTTAGCATAGTATCCAAGACTGCACAGCTAACTTAGTGGTAGAACCAGTACTAGATGTTAATTTATAAAAACTCAGAAGCCAAAACTTAAGTGTTCTGCTTCTTCATAATTTTTCATATTTCCCAGATTATCCACATTAGCTGCATTTCTTTTTTTTTTTTTTTTTTTTTAAGATTTTATTTTATTTGGGGCACCTGGGTGGCTCAGTGGGTTAAAGCCTCTGCCTTCAGCTCAGGTCTTGATCCCAGGGTCCTGGGATCAAGCCCCACATCAGGCTCTCTGCTTGGCGGGGAGCCTGCTTCCTCCTCCCTCTCTCTCTCTGCCTGCCTCTCTGCCTACTTGTGATCTCTGCCTATCAAATAAATAAATAAAATATTTAAAAAAAAGATTTTATTTTATTTTATTTCATTATTTGAGAGAGAGAGAGAGAGAGAGCCGGAGCAGGGAGGGGGAGTAGCAAAGGGAGAGAGAGAAAGACACCCTGCTGAGCAGGGAGCTGGATGCAGAGCTTGATCCCCAGGACCCTGAGATCATGACAGGAGCCAAAGGCAGCCACTTAACCGACTGAGCCACCCCTATGCACTCCGATGCATGTCTTTTATAACTTTTAAAAGTCAAAAAAAAGTTTGCTTTAGGGCGCCTGGGTGGCTCAGTGGGTTAAGCCACTGCCTTTGGCTCAGGTCATGATCTCAGGGTCCTGGGATCGAGTCCCGCATTGGGCTCTCTGCTCAGCAGGGAGCCTGCTTCCTCCTCTCTCTCTCTGCCTACTTGTAATCTCTCTCTGTCAAATAAATAAATAAAATCTTAAAAAAAAAAAAAGTTTGCTTTAAAAACTACTGAATATTTTCAGAAACATTCTCTTTTTGCTTCCTGGTTTACAGTCTTACTCTCAAGGCTACTTTCTCAGGAAAGCCTTCCAAAGCACCTATACTCTAAACAGACAAGTTTCTTTATTACACACTCTCATAAGCTCCCTGTACTTCCCCTGTATGGATATATATTTTTTAAAGATTTTATTTATTTATTTGACAGAGAGAGAGCACAAGTAGGCAGAGCGGCAGGCAGAAGGAGGGGGGATGCAGGCTCTCCACTGAGCAGGGAGCCCGGTGCGGCGCTCAATCCCAGGACCCTGAGCCAAAGGCAGGTGCTTAACTGACTGAGCCACCCAGGTGCCCCCTGAGTCTTAATATAACTACAATTAGACAATTATTTGTGAAATGATTTAATAACTATCTTCTCTACCTAGGTCTTACACTGGTATTTCTCAGGGCTGTTCTAGGCTCTTTGCTGTGTACAGCAGAATAATATAACCATGTAATTATACACAGAATTGCTATTATGTGTGTATTTTTCTTCAGATACTCAAAAAATGACTTAACAAACAGTGAAGAGCCAAAAGATAGTGGATTTACACTGTTCACCTGCCTAGAGCCATCCTTTCTTTGGGGGAAACAACCACTTTTCCCTTCTCTCCTGGTTCTAGGAAGGCATTCAGTGCTGGTGTTTAACTGGCTCTCTGACTGCTCCGGGACAGTAAGCTAGCCCTGGCCAATGATGGCACCCCAGACTCCACGTAGTCCCATGAGACAGAATAGATGACAGAATAGATGCACCTGGGAAAGAGATACCCTTCTTACATCTTGACTCCGCAGCAGTAAGAGCCATATAAGCCTGGAGTTGCCAGTGGCTATCCTCTGCCAGTTGAAAGTCCTGCCTGAAAATCAAACCCAGAGAGTGGAGAGTAGATAAAACAGACCCCCTAATTACATCATCTGAACACTGAGATCCGAATTTCTAGTCTTTTTAAAAACTTGAAGTATGGGGGGAGGTGACAAGCCTTTTTCCTCTTTAAGCTAATTTGTGTTGAGTGTGTCATTTGGAAGCAGAAATCACTTGAGAAAGCCACCCAATTCTCATTAACAGAATATACAACCTACATGGCAATTGCTCCCAAATATCTACCCGCAGTTCAAACTTCTCTCAAACTCCAGCCCCATACATGTAACTGCCAAGTGGAAATCTCTACTTGGTTGTTAAAACCCCATATTATCAAAACTAAACTATTTTCCTTCACAAACCAGCTCTCATTTTTTCATCTCTACCCTATCATGTTTCCAAACCAGAAATATGCAAGTCATTCTTGCCAATCCCATTCCTTCTCTCACCCATAGCTAATTACCAAGTTCCGTCCATTCTAGACCCTAATTATCTGCCACCTTCCTAATCTGGGCCAAGATGGAACAGGTTTCAGTGTCCCTCTAAGTTTCAGTGTCCTCAGTCTTCCTCTCTTCAAAATGATTCTCCACTATATACCTAATCTCCTTAAACTGCACATCTGATTATTTTATCCCTACACTTGATATACCCCATCCTCTTTCTTAAATCAGTAGCCAATTGTATACAACTAGAGTAATAGCCAAGCTCCACTGTTCACACCTAATTAGTAGTACAAACAAATATATACACCCTAAAGAAAACAAAATTCATCCGGGCGCCTAGTTGATACAGTCGGTTGAGCAACTCTTTTTTTTTTTTTTTTTTAAGATTTTTATTTATTTATTTGACAGGCAGAGATCACAAGTAGGCAGAGAGGCAGGCAGAGAGAGAGGAAGGGAGCAGTCTCCCTTGCTGAGCAGAGAGCCTGATATGGGGCTCCATCCCAGGACCCGAGCCGAAGGCAGAGGCTTAACCCACTGAGCCACCCAGGCACCCAATGAGCAACTCTTGATTTGGGCTCAGGTCCTGGTCTCAGGGCTATGCTAATGACCGGTGTCAGACTCTGTGCTCGGCAGAAAGTCTGAGTTTCTCTCTCCTTCTGCCCCTTTCTCCACTGTGTTCTCTCATGCTCTCTCTAATAAATAAATCTTTAAAAAAAAAAAAAAAGTTAATCAGGACCATAAAAGTATAAAAATGGAATGACACCAGAGTAGCTCAAATTCACCTGTTTTTAATAAAAGATACCAAAAAATAATTTCCTTACCTAGTTGATGTCTATATGAACTTGGGTTTGGGGACCCACTGGGCCCTCCACACTCTGATCTACTAAAGCCCTGCTCTAACCTAGTGCTGTCTTCCAAAACCACTACTAGGGATCTCTAGGCACATCATTTTATTTCTATTTTTAAAGAACTAATAGCCTTTAAAATATTAGCTACAAAAACTGATATACAACTATGATTTAGAAAAATATCCAAACATTTACAATGATTTTTGTATTTACTTTTTAAAAAACTAAGTATATGATGATTGTTAATGATGACACATAAGTACTGGGTATTCTCTTTAAAACAGTCCATAAAATTGGCTATCACAACTCTCCCACAATTCCGCCTTTATATTATCTGCACGATTTTGTGAAAATTAAGCTCTCAGAAAGCTGAGGGTCAACTGCCTCAACAATCAGACTGGCATAACTAGTTGTAGGAGACCCCATCCAAAAATAAATATTTCTCTATACTGCCTAAAATGCTTTACTTGTTAAAAAAAAGTTTAACAAAACAAAAACAAAAACTTTTCATAGTAACAACAGAACTACAAGTCACTACCACATAAGTGTGGTTTAAATTCTTCCCTACATCTATACTAAAGGAATGGGAGCTCTGCTTAAATGAGGAAAAACCCTTTTTGTCAGTCCTAAGGCACACATATTTTTCATATTTTAGCATCTCTGAAAATAGGGTCCATCTTACAATTGATGGCTTCTTGAAATTAACTAGAAGCAGATTTTCTTTATGAGTGGCCCATAAAAGTATGGTGCATCTTGTAACTTCAATACAACTCAGCATTTAATCTTATAAGTGTTAAAAAGTTAGACTGACCTGGTCGGTTTGGACCTTGAAATATTTAAAAGCATTCTAAAAACATAAACACTAATAAAAAGTGGAAGAGGGAAGGACTTCCTAGTTCAAAATATAGCCTGAGGGGAAACCCATTTTCCTTTCTCTTTATGGCTCTCTGTTCCCCAAATCTGAAAACTGGATCGGTACTACTATAACTGATGTCCAGCCACTACTAGGCTAGACACCAGCCTTTCTCCATTTATTCATTTTAAAATGCAACAAAGTCAGTTACAGACCCAGGTGGCAGGTTAGTAGTAGAACTAATATTTGTATAATAGCTATATAAAACCAAATAACTCACAGAACTGCATTATCAACATGTGCATATCACTATATATAAATGATACTTCAATAAAGTTGATTTTTTTGAAGATTTTATTTCTAAGTAATCACTACAACCAAGATGGGCTCAAACTCACCACCCAGAGATCAAGAGTTCCATGCTCCACCAACTGAGCCAGCCAGGCACCACAATAAAGCTGATTTTTTTCAAAAGACAAATTAGTAAGTGCAGTAAGAAAATACTAGATAAAAATTGTCCTTAACCAAAAAACCCTTCCTTCCAAAGGAATCCCTTCAAAAGGGATTTCATTCAGAAGAAAATGGGAACAACTTCAGAAAGGGGGAAAAGCACATGTGCAGAAAGCAAAAATAGTAGGAGACAAGAATAAAGGAAATCTGAGATAAATTCCCTGGAAAGAACTTCATTTAATAAAAGACACTGGAAACTTCTAAGTAGAGAAGTGACAAACTGGGCTTCAATATTAACTTAAGCAGAATGGCATAAAAGAACCCAGATAAACCTGACAGTGAAGGCGAAAAGATTTTAACACTGGCCCAGGTGCAATGAGAACCTGATTCAGTTAGCAAAAAAAAAAAAATCAATGAATCAGTCAATCAACAAATATACAAATACATATACAATATATACTGTTGCATATAAATTTATATCAAATCAAAGAAATTTAAAGAAAAAGAACTGTGTGGAAACAAAGTAACAGCAAATTTGAAAACTCAATAAATAAATCTCTGGAAAAAATATTAAACACTAAAACTCACACAAGAAATAGAAAACCTACGCAGACCAACAGTTCTTAAGTAACTGAAATAGTATTCAAAGTCCTCTACAGAGAAGGAAGAAACAAACAAACAAAGCCTGAATGTTGTTATAGGTGAGACCTGCCTAACTCTCAAGATAATTCCAGTCTTTATAAAATGCTTCTAAGGGGTGCCTGTCAGTTCAGCACCTGATTCTTGGTTTCAGCTCAGGTCATGATCTCCGGGTTGTGGGATCAAGCCCTATGTCTGTCTGCTCAGCATGGAGTGAGCTTGATATTATCCCCCTCTCCTTGGCCCCCCCCCCACACTTCAGTGCCTGTCTCTCTCTCTGAAATAATTATCTTTAAAAAATACATAAAAATACATAAGATGCTCTTGAAATGAGAAAAAGGAAAGCTGCCCAATTCATTTTATGAGTCTATAACCTTCATACCGACATGTATCAAGACTTGTACCCACATCACCAGGAATAAAGTGGAACAATACGGTGACAGTAGAAGCAATAGATGTAGACTGCAGGTAAGATGTGACGGAATGGAGAAAGGTCTCGGTTTGGTATGACATCAACAGAAATAAGGAACACCAGGGAAACAAGTTTGGTAAGGAAGAGTTCAGTCTGAACCAGAACAACCAGGTAGAGGTATGTATAAAGCAACCGGGAAAAACAAGGATCTGCGCGCAGAGAAATAGAGAATGAGATCTGAGAATGATTTAGACAGAAGGGCCTGAACAATAAAAATGTCAAGGGACTAGTGACATAGAAAAGTGAAACCTGCAGAACACATACTAAGCAGGAAGAATGGAAAGGGGCATAGGGGGGAACAAAGTCAGTATATCACAGAAGCCCTTTGTCCTACTCCTACTCATCCTTCAGAATGGTTCCAAAGTGATGTTTTAAGGCCTTCCCAGATTGTCCCAGCACCACCAGCACCAGGACGGGTCCCCATTTTAAGCTCTTCTAATACTGTGCACTTTAATTATAATCAGTTACATGGGACGCCTGGGTGGCTCAGTTAGTTGAGCGGCTGCCTTCGGCTCAGGTCATGATCCCAGCGTCCTGGGATCCAGTCCCACATCGGGCTCCTTGCTCGGCAGGGAGCCTGCTTCTCCCTCTGCCTCTAGCCTGCCACTCTGTCTGCCTGTGCTTGCGCTCTGTATCTCTCTCTCTCTCTAACAAATAAATAAAAATCTTTAAAATAAAAAAATTAAAAAATAATAATTATAATCAGTTACAGTTAACTACAGAATTCCTTCTTCAATCTCTGTCTCCTCCACTAGACCTTAAGCTCGACAAGAGCAAGTACAATGTCTGCTGTTGCATCCAACTGCCTTGCAGGGTGTGTCAGAATATGACTAAGTATCTGTTGAATAAAATGGATATATGAAAAAAAAAAAAAAAGCCAAGGAAAGGCATTTCAAGAATGAAAAGACGATGTTAAATATCACAAAAAGCTCAAGGAGATTATTTAGAAAAGGGGCTTAAATGTGTTATTTAGGTTATAGGTAGCCCTTGTGAAGGTGAACTGCAGATAACAAGGGGTTAAGAAGTGAAAAATTAAATTAAATTAAAATAAAATAGAAGTGAATGGATGGCCAGGAAGTAAATGCAGAAAAAGTAAACTGCTGTTGGCAATCTTCAGAGATGAGATTATGAAGGACTGATTTTTAATTTTGCTTCAATTTTGCAATATTTTACAATTTTTCTTTAATGAACATCTAGTACGTTTACAATGAGACTTTTTTAAATGTTAATATGATTTTAAAAGGAAGAACAGCAACATGACAGCTTGAGGGAGTAGCATGCTCAAGGAAAGGTTTTTGTAAACTGAAAAAATCTTAAACACATTTATACTCTCAAGAACCCTAAAAGAGAGTAAAGCCCTACTCCATTAAGCAGGAAAGAGCAGAAAAATGAAACAAGGTGTTAACTAAGAGGAAGGACAAAAAACATTCCACGGAGATGGAAAGAAAACAGATGACAGAAGTAACCCAATACATTCTGGAAGGAGCTTCCACTGAATGCCTCAAGCTTTTCAGTAAAGGGGGTGGAGAAGTGACAAAACATTTTAAGTGAGTTCCACGAACACTGTGCAGAGGGGGAACACCCAAAAACACGAGTGGAATACTGGTTCTATGAAAGGGTATTCCAAATTTCCACCACTCTTTTGTAAACTCAACCCCTTTCTAGCTCAGAACTGCCCATATTTTTGCTTTAAGTTCAAATATTTAAATAATACTCGTTCACAGACTTTTTATTTCAACTGAAAACAGTGATAAGCATTAAGTTACTTTCTACTGCAATTCAGAGTTGAACTCTCGTGAGTGACAATAGAAGAGTTGTTTTCAACTCAAGTAACAAAACAGCGATCATTTCAAGTACGAGTAACTGCAAAGTGCTCTAAACATAAAACTGTTTACAAAAAGAGGTTTTGTTGTTGCTTTCAAACTCATCCTAAATCTCGCTCTGACAGTTCCTGAACAGCAGAGAAAACCCTGGGTTCAAATCCCAGCTCACCCAGCCAAGCTACTGAACCTCTTTGTGTCTCGGTTTCCTCGCCTAAAAAATGAACACAATAACTAGGGTTATCACAAGGATTAAATGACGTCACACAGGTGAATGCGCCAAATTCGCACTGTGTACTCAAAAGAGTTTGGTAACCACTTATTTGAAAGAGAAAAACTGCAGCCCCCCGACCAAGTAAAACATCCGAGAGCATGGACGAGTATACAAGTCACAGTCACAAAACGCCAGACCCTTAACACATCGCACATTATTTTTCTTTCCTGACGCAAGCTATTTTTTTTCCTGCCAAAGCTTTCCACTAGGAGTCTGGAAAGACCCGGGGGCGGGGAGGAGGGTGGCGGGGGGTAGGTTACACTCAATCCGGCAGAAAGTTTTCACAAACTGAAGTGCAGAATCACAACAGACATGGCAGCGGAGGCCGCGCAGGCAACAGGTGAACCTCGGAGAAACCGGGCACCTTCCCGCGGGCAAGTGTTGGGGGGGGCCTCGCAGCACCCCTGGCTCTACCACCCCACAGAACATTTTTCCCCCCTCCTTCGCCGAAGCGGAGAGAGACAAATCGCGACTACCAGCCTCGCAGCTCCAGGGCGAGAGAGGTGAGCGCCTTTCCCATTTAAGGATTCAAGAAGCGTCCTCGGAGGCGGCTTTCGCCCACACCGCCTCCCCAAACTCTCCCTGAAACCCGGGGGTGGGGAACAAAAGAGGGGCCGGGCAGTGGGGCCGCCGCGGGGAGCTGCGAGGAGCAGACGTCGGGCGTCCGGGGGGCCGGGGTCTCCGGCGGGGCCGGGCCCGGGCCCGGGCCCGGGATGGGGCTGCCAGGCGGTGGGGCCCAGCGGCCCGCGGCCTGACCCAGCCGGGACGGCACGGACCCCGCGAGGCGGTCGGGCCGGGCTGCACCCCGCTCGGGCCTCCCGCGCGCGCCCGGCTACCCCGAAACTTCGCCCCGCGTCCGCGCCCGCGCCGGCCTCCCCGCCTTCGCCGCCGCCGCCGGCCTCTCCCGGCGCGCACACGCACTCACAGACTAGCCAACTCACCCGGCCCCCGGGGAACTCATCGTCCAGCCCTCGGCGCGGAGCGGGGTGGGCGCGGCGAGCCGCCGGGGCGCGGCGGGGGCCCGGCTCGGCCTCCGCCCTCGGCGTGCAGCGGCCCCGGCCCGGTCGCCCCTCGCGCGGCCGTGCGATCCTCGTCTCGCGCGGACGGACGCGCCGAAGTCCGAGCCTTCCTGCTCGCTCTCCCCGCCCTCCTCCCTCCTCCTCCGTCGAGCGCCAGCAGGCGGATTCCAATCTCCGCAGCCGCAGCCGCCGCCGCCGCCGCCGCCGCCGACACTCGCACGGGGTGGAGGGTGGGGGGGCCGGCGCGGGCGCGGGGGCCGGGGGGAGGGGCGGGCCTCCGCCGGACTCGGAGCCGCGCGCGCGCACTGGGAAGGCACCCGCCCCGCCCCGGACGCGAAAGGAGCCGAGCGCGCGGCGGAAGCGCCCGAAGGGTCCGCGAGGCCCGGCGCCCCCTTGCCGGCTGCGGGCCCTTGTCCCCGGCAGCGGGGCGCCGGGCTGCCGTTGGGGGGGCTTTCTCCTCCGCGCTTCCGCACCGGCCCCTCCCCACCGAGCAGCCCTCCCGCCGCCGCGGCGGGGCCGGCTCGTCTCCGGGAGCCGCGTCCTACAGACGCCGCGCGCGAGACGCACACGACGGAGCGCCGTGGAGGGACGCGGGCACCGCCGGCGCGGGCTGCGCGCGGGCCGGGACCTCTGGGACGGGCCGGCCTCCCGGATCCCTTCGCGTGGACCCCTTCTCTGACACACTCTTGTGCTCCACGTGAGCGCCAGCACTCACACACCATGGCGAGGACTTGCCAGGTCGTGGTAGTGGTCGTGGTGACAAAGAAAGGAGAGTGTGGCCACACTACATCCATTATCCCCACCGCGCCCCGGTTCCTGGGCTGGGCTCTCTGCCAGTGTGCCGAAGCCTAGGTAGGCCGGCGCAGGTGGGCGGGCTCCGAGGCAGCTGCGGGGAGACTAGGCATCTCCGCTCCCCCACCCCATCCCTCCCTCCCCCGCAGCTGGGAGGCCCGGCCGCCCAGGGCCCTGTGACCTGCGAGCCCGTGAACTCCTAAGGCAGAAGAGCGGCGGCGTTAACCCGGGCCAGCTGAAGTCAGCGGACTATAAATATTGCTCCCGCCTCTACCTTGGCTCACTCTTAGGACCTCGTGTGCCCTCCGGAGTCTCATTCCCTCCCTTTGGAAAATGCAATTAATTGTCACTACTTCTCTTCTAGCATTTCTCTCTTTCTTCGGGGAAAATGCTGTTAAACGTATTCAGTATCCTGTATCCGAAGAAAAGAATATAGGCCCCCTTTTAACAACCAAGGGTAACCTTAATCTCTTTGCTCAGTGTTGCAACAGTTATGTATCGTGTTAAATTAAGTCTCTACAAAAGATAACTCTTTTTAAGTCCTTTTATAAAATCACTTTTTCAGCTAGGTAAGAAGAAAAAGGGAAGAAAAAGAATGTGCCAAGCACTGGAATTTGTTTTTATACGCATTCTCCCTAAAGAGATGTTTAGATTCCAGAGAATTCCCTTTTAATCTTGTTTAAATGTCTAAATTCTTTTACAATCTTGTTTAAAGATTTTTTTTTCTTTTTTCCTTTTACAAACCACGTTTGCCCTTTATGCCTCAGATACCTTCTGTAATTCTAAGGTTTTGTTATTGGGTTTTTTTTCAACTCCGGCAATTCTCATTTTTTTTTTAATGAACTCTTGAGCTGTCTCAGGTTTGAGAGTCAAGAGTTGTAGTATCTTGCTGTGCAGGGAAAATGTATGATAATATGAGTTTTCTTGCATCAACCATGAATTTCCTTTCATCAACTAAAACTCGTCACTTTTTCAAGTTTTCTACATTTCTGCTTTATTTTTAGGGGAAAGGGTGAAGCTTTTACTGAAGGAGAGTCAGACACATTGGCCAAAGAACTCAGTGATGTATGCTGAGCAATGTGTCATGGCAGATAAAATCATGACAAGTGTGTTAAAATACCGTCTGAAGCTTGCTTCAATTTTTAGGCATGTGAGTCAGTCCATGAAATAGACAAGAATTTCAGTTTAAAACTTTAGTACATCAAATTTCTGAAACTAGCAAATCAGTGTTGCCTGGGTTTTGTTATATGCCACTGTAGAAATGATAGCAAAATAGAGGCATCCCATTATGGTATCTTTGCATCTCTATGGAAGGATCTTCTTTTCAAGTCTTTGGGTTACTTGACATTCTTTTGTTCTCTTTAGATAAAGCACAGGTACTGACCAAGCTTAAAACCTTCCCATTTTCACCGCAGGCACCCTACCTACCTACCACTGAGTAGGGCATGGTGTTCTCTCTGGTTACTGGCATGTGTATGCATGCCAGCTTGTTTCTCCAGTTTGCCCACTAAATGAACAGAGCAGCCAGGAAGCCCAAGGAGACATCTGGACACGTATTGTCTGGCCCCCAAACTCCAGCAACACCTCAAGGTCCAATTTTTTTTTTTTTTTTTAAGATTTTATTCATTTGACAGAGATCACAAGTAGGCAAAGAGGCAGGCAGAGAGAGAGAGGGGAGGAAACAGGCTCAATCCCAGGACCCTGGGATCATGACCTGAGCTGAAGGCAGAAGCTTTAACCCACTGAGCCACACAGGTGCCCCTCAACATCCAATTTTAACATTCTCTAATGTGATGGCTTTCCTTTAAGAACGTTAATAGAATGGCTGGAAGCGACCTTTTCTTCCTCTGCACAGTTTGAGGTGTAGGCCCCAAGAGTGGCAGTTGCATACTCAAATCACATAGCCTTAGTTTGGAATGTAAAATTACCCTTCTACAGTTCGCAGATCCTCAGACACCTTCCCTGATTGCCTGCCTTACATTAGCACCCACAGCCAATTTTGTTCTCTTTATACCACTTTTTACTAATTGAAATTACCTTGTTTGTTTAGTTATTGGTTTATGGTCTGAGTTTCTCTGCCCTCCACCCCCCGAATGTAAACTCCATGAGAGCAAATACCTTGTCCCTCTTATTCTCCGCTCTCTCCTCAGAGCCTAGCTCCTGGAACACAGCAAGTGTTCATACCTGTTAAACACATGAGTGATATAAGAATAGAATTTCCTCTAAGCATTTCTGAACCTTGTCATCAAGACCTAGCTTTTGAGGGTGGCATGGACTATGTTGGAAACAATAAGGGTGGATGAGGGTAACTGGGTTCTGCCATTTTCAGGGAAGGCAGTAGTTTTGATTGATTCAAGTTAATCCATCCAAAGTCATTTCTTGTAAAGATTTTGTGAAGCAAAGGCAGCCCTCAGGCTCTGGATATGGAGGTAAGTTAGAGCCCAGTAAGGAGGAACTACTGAAGGAATGTCCTTGGCAGGGTGATACTTTAGGTTAGCTTAAAACCCAGTGTTAAATGGACAAAAGCATTGTAAAAGGTAGAGGAAATACTACATTTCTCAGTATGGCCACTAATACATTATTCTACTGGTTAATAATACCCTGTTATGGTTTAGAAGGAACAAACCAAAACAAATTGTGTTTAAGAAAAAATCAGTGCATAAAATAAAGTTCAAAAAATCTGCATTTGTTCTTTTCTTTGTAATGGATTTCTTTCCTTTTTATTTTTCCTTCTGTTTTTACTTCTCAGTTACTTGCTCCTTTTCCCATTTCCATTTCTCTTTGCTTCAGAGCACTTGTTTACTATAATTCAAAGATGGTTTACTGAAGCTCTTGCTGCGAAGTAGCCACTGCGTGGTCCTCCCTAGCCCACAGTCACTGGAGTCCTCTCCCTGCTATCTGTATACCCCTTAAAACTGAACCTAATCCTTTCTTGGCCTTGTGGCAGGAAGAGTCTCAGAGCTCCTGTCCCAAGCCAGAACCCAGCCTCCTGCTACGTTTGCTACTTAACGTGGGGAGCCTCAACCTTGGCTCCTTTCTTTGAACTGACTCACAGCCTCTTTCTTATGCTTGAAGCCCTGGCCTATTAACCTGTGTGGAACCTGATTTTTCCCTGCCTGTTCTCCGGACTCTGCTCTCTAGAGTCAGCCCCAGCCCTGCAGTACACTCTGCTGTGCACTCTTACCCTTGGTAGCAACACTTATCAACCTCCAGCTCTTCGTTTCTAGATTCTCTGCCTGTATTCTATCCATCTGTCAGGCCTCCTTTCCCCATAACCTCAAGTTGGGCATCCTGATGCCTGCTGCTCTCCTGGACTACCACCTGTTGTTTACTCACAGCTCTGTGACTATCAGGTACTGCCTAGAGGGCTAGAATTCCTCCCACCGAACACCTGGAGCTAGGGCCTCCCCACCCCAGCCCACAGTAAACCCTTTCCTTCTCCATTCTTAGCAGTCCCCCACCCTGCCTTTCCCTTTCCTGAGGGCAGTGGGTTTATGGCTTAGAATACTTTATTTGTTAATCAGATAAAAACAAAACAACTAAATATTTTTTATGTGTGCATATATATGTGTGTGTATGTATAGCTTTTATCAAGTTAATGAATAATCAAAGTATAACAGATGTGTGTGTGTGTGTGTGTGTGTGTGTATCTTCGTAAATGTAAAAACCCACACCTGATTCTTCTTACTACTCCTCAACGTTGGTTCTACTCAAGAATTCCTTTGGGACGAGTGGCCCAGAAATGCCCGCATCTGGAGCTGAGTATGATGACCTTGTGAATGACTAGACAAAGGAAGACGAGGTGTTGGGAATGAGGATTCAGACAGATAACTGGGGAAGTACAGTCCTGGATCAGGAATGCTGAGTCATACTGTACCTACTGGTTGTGGTCTACTCAGTAATCCAGATGTCTTCCAAGATGTGGTGTGGTGCCACCAATGTGACCAGGCATACTAGTTTATACACCACACATGTTGGTGCCTATCCACGCCCTGGGGGACAGAAACTATCTTATTTTCACTCCACTATATCCCTAGGATTTAGCATACTGCCTGGCACACCAGTAGGTGGTTAGTTAATACTTATTGAATGAATGAATGAGTGAATGAATGAATGAACGAACCAACTAGGCATTTTATTGGACTCCTATCCCTAAATAAATGAAGGAATGGATGGATGAACTAGGGATTTTCTTGGACTCCTCTCAAACTTAAAATCTAGTAAAAAAATAATTCCTTCATTTGATATTTGCTTCTGAGTCAGGATTTATTGCCCTTTAAAGAGTTGATATTTCAGTTTGTTCTCTATGGATAGTTTGCCCTCAGTCGTTTATTTTGATCAACAAAGACAGGGTTATATCCTTGACTTTAAATTTTAACAACTATTTTTCAATAAATAAAACTTGAGTTCTAGAGTTCTATATGCTCTTTAAAACAACTTCCACACTTCTTTCATGCAGAAGCAGAATCATATAGATAGTCAACCAGGAACCAATACCTGTCAGTGTTTCTATAAAAATGTAGATTATTTTACATTTAGTTTGCTATGCACCTTAACACCTGTCTTCTTCACTGTCTACCAGAATTAGTTACTAAGTATCCTCCTAATGGTCATTCCCTCTTTAACTGATCTTGCTCAGTTTTTCCAGATTTCTCTTTTTTTTACATTTTTTTAAAAGATTTTATTTGTTTATTTGAGAGAGAGAATGTGTGTGTGTGCACAAGCAGGAGGAGAGGAGCAGAGGGAGAGGGAGAAGCAGGCTCCCCATCAAGCAGGGAGGCTGACTCAGGGCCTAATCCCAAAACCCTGAGACCATGACCCAGGCCAAAGGCAGATGCTTAACTGACTGAGCCACACAGGCACCCAGGCACCTTCCACCTGGCCCTATTGAATAACAGAAAAGTACGACTCGAGCTGCAGGCTGGGAGCCTTATCCCTGGCTTGCTTCAAGAATTTGCTTTTTAGGGTGCCTGGGTGGCTTAGTCATTAACCGTCTGCCTTCAGCTCAGGTCATGATCCCAGTGTCTCCCTCTCCAGCAGCCCTCTGCTTGTGTTCCCTCTCTTGTTGTTTCTTTCTGTTGAATAAATAAATAAATAAGAATCCACTGTTTTATTGTTTAACATTATGTATTTTATATAATGTTCATTATAATATTATATATTTCATATCATGTTACTGTAACATATATATGTAACATTTTATTGTATAACATTATGTACTTTATACCTTTCAGGGCATTTGAGGGAAATGAAAGCAGCAGGATGAGTATTTGTCAGAATTAAGTCAGTTAGAATCCCATGTAAGATGTATAATTAATCAAAACTTTTATTTATTTGATCAAGGTAGATGTTCTTTTGAATAACAAAAGTCTTTCATTGTTATACTTTCAAAATTCAAAGACAATAAAACGTCCAATAATGCGCTTTTAAGAACTGATGAAATACAGTGTATTTTAATGCTTCTAAAAGGCAAAACAACACAACCCAGGCCAGTAGTTTGAAATGTTGAGTTTCTAGGTTTTTGACATCTAATCGTATTTTTTGTTATGCACAATCCTCGAATAGCCACACTATGAATGTTAACCACAAAAGCAGAAACAGTACAGTTCAACTTCATATAAACATGGAAAACAAACAAAAGTGAATAACTTAAGATTCAGTCACAAAGTTTAGAAGAAACACTAGCATGAAGTCACATGCGTGGATTATATTACAGATAAAAAATTAACTTTTGACAGTTGCTTATACTGAAAACATGCCATGACCAGAAGAATTGCAACGTGGTTTTTACCCAGGTTTTTGTCTTTGGAAAGTCAAACTAAACAATCAGAAAAACCTCAGCCGTGCAGTAGAATGACTTTACATCTATCCCGGAAGCTGAACAATAGTGCTTGTTGCTTATGGGGCCATCAGGAAAAGCCAGCTGTGGATTTCTTTCTAGTACAATTAATTGCTTCCGCTGTATATAAAATTGAAAGAATTGGGTGCTTTAGTGCGGAAAAAGGATATCCTGCTACACTGCTCCTATTTCCTCACAAAGGCTATTAGCGAGCCTTTTGCCATTAATTCACATGCATTGGATTATCCTGTGATGAAAGACCGAAAGGCTTTTCATTTTTATAGTCTCTTATCTCCTATTTATTTGGCACCTCTCTGGAGATACCTGCTCTTCTCCCAAGACTGGTTAATTGCTAGGATGTCAGAAGGTAGCTAATGACTGACTTCCTTTTCAGAGACTAATTGTGAGCCCGTCTCCATATTTTTTTCTTGGAGTGGCCTTTCTCATTGCTGAGAAGGTATTCGGAGCTACGTCATTGTTTGAAATGGCAGATACAGCACTCTAAAGCCGAGTTTCAATCCCTGCCCACTGTACACTCTGAGACCAGCAAGTAACCCCTTTATAAATCATCTGTGTGGACTTGAACCGCCCCATAAATAGTCACTTGCTGGTGTGACTACGTAAGTTTTAAATTAGTTAAAAGTAAATAAGGGGCGCCTGGGTGGCTCAGTGGGTTAAGCCTCTGCCTTCGGCTCAGGTCATGATCCCAGGGTCCTGGGATCGAGAGCCATTGGGCTCTCTGCTTCCCTTCCTCTCTCTCTGCCTGCCTCTCTGCCTACTTGTGATCTCTCTCTCTGTCAAATAAATAAATAAAATCTTAAAAAAAATAAATAAATAAAACTCAATTTCTCAATCTAGGCACACTAGTGCTCAATAGCCGCATCTCGGAAGAGTGTGGATATAGAACAGTTCCATCATCACAGAAAGTTCTGTTGGACAGTGATGGTAGAGACCATGACCTGCTCAGCTCAGGCCTTGTAACAGTATCTGAGCCCATCTCCTAAATTGATTCTTTCCCCGTTTCTGTTCTCACCATTCAAAACAAATGGTAGAAAGACTACTTTCAGGGATCATTTCTTACTCTGTTTTTGTTCTTTTTTTTTTTTTTTTTTTTACAGATCTTATTTATTTACTTGAGAGAGAGAGCCTGAGAGGGGAGAGAGTCAGAGGGAGTGGCCGACTCCCCGCCAAGCAGGGAGCCCGATGTGGGACTCGATCTGGGGACTCCAGGATCACCAACCGTGCGGAAGGCAGTCTCCCAACCAATTGAGCCACCCACGTGCCCCCCCCCCCCCGGGATCATTTCTATGGTTTGCTACTAGGGAAGTTTTTGTGAATTTGCAAAGCACCAGAAATAGAGAACTGCTGTTCAATAGGAATAAAATTATGGTTATATAAGAGGGACTCTTG
Source organism: Mustela nigripes (assembly GCF_022355385.1). Taxonomy (NCBI): domain Eukaryota; kingdom Metazoa; phylum Chordata; class Mammalia; order Carnivora; family Mustelidae; genus Mustela; species Mustela nigripes. The sequence continues at coordinate 150,136,051 of NC_081560.1, read as the reverse complement.
CCACATTACAATAAATAAACTTAAAGATTTTTAAATAGTATAAAATAAAATGTAGAAAATAGGCCAAAATACTAATTGTGATTGTCTCCAGATAGTAGGACTAGGATTACTTTTTTCTTCTTCCTATTTATACGTGTTTTTTGGATTTTATTAAATACATATTGCTTTCTTAGTTAAAAAAAAAAAATTTAAGGTACATAAACCCATTCATTTCTTTTATCACCAATTTCAGACTAAGGAAATTTTATCCAGTCTATGTGTCTAAGAGAGAAGTAGTCATTCTGAGCAACTGTTTCTTAAAATATGACCCTCAGCCACCAGCTTTTAGTTCATGGATAGATTGGTATTCTCTTCGATCCTAGCCTGAAAAGCAGAGAACCTGTGTATGGAGAGTCCTAGAGCCCTGTTAAATAGAATCACAGGACATCTCTCTGGAGGAGATGGCTCTGCATCACCAGCACTCTCCTCCCCAATTTGTTGACTGCTTTGCATTTGTAGACGCCGGTGCAGAGACTGGGGATCAAGACCTCACAGGTTCAGGAGGCTCATGAGGCTGGAGAAGGCTCTGGTTTAACCACTGAGAAGAGAAGCATAAAAAGAAGTCCTCATTTCCTAAAAGTTCAGGCATGACCATACAGGTTTAATTAGGAACAGCCAGCTGTTTACAGCAAATTATAAACTGTGTAAAGCAGACCTCAGTGGACACGCCCAAGGATGTTCCATGAACCCTTCCTTCCCCAAGTCCGGATTCAGCAGATCTGGCTTGGCGAGGTAGGGTGCTGCAATGCCAGTCAGAGGAGTAGCCCAGAAGTCCTCTTCCAGAACTTTCTATGACCAAAGGAGATGGCCAAATCGCTTATGGAAAACGTCTTTTTCTTTCCTTTTGTCTTTAAAACTTGAAGTCAATCCACTGTTCTCTTTTTTTTTTTTAGTTTTTTTTTTTTTTAAAGATTTTATTTATTTATTTGACAGAGAGAAATCACAAGTAGATGGAGAGGCAGGCAGAGAGAGAGAGAGGGAAGCAGGCTCCCTGCTGAGCAGAGAGCCCGATGCGGGACTCGATCCCAGGACCCTGAGATCATGACCTGAGCTGAAGGCAGTGGCTTAACCCACTGAGCCACCCAGGCGCCCCAATCCACTGTTCTCTTGACTGCCTCTGCACCCACCCGGTAGACAGACACTTCAGAACAGGCTAAACAATACGATGCGGTGGGAAGAACATCAACTTTGGAGTAAAAATTCTGGCTGAACTTCCTAATTTTTGACCTTGTGTGGACTTTGTCAACCTCTCTAAATCCCAATCTCTTCATCTATAAAATGGGGATAAATAAATAAATAAAATCTAGTGAGACAAATGTGAAAGTTAAATGAGAATATATGGGAAACAGTTGGCATAGAGTCGATGCTCAATTAATTCTCGTTACCTTTCCTTTTCCTTCTAGAAAGTGATTGGTCCATCAGTGTTTATGTTGAGGGGGAAAGAAAACAAACTATAAAACTCCTAATGAGCCTTACTTCAAATACAGCCCAGTGCCATTCAGTAATTAGTATGTAAGTTCTGGTTCAGCTTGGGCTGGGCTCCAGTTCTTCGTTCCAGCCTTAACTCAGGAATTTCCTTCTCTAGAAACCCTTTGCTGCCCATTCCCAGGCTGAGTTAGTGCCTGATTAGTCCCGTGGCACCTCAAGCTTATTTCTGAAAATCTGGATCCCAAACTCAATCAGTTTCTTATGTAATCGATGCCTACTTTTCTTCAGGGCCTCCTGAACCTACCGTCACCGAAAAGTCGCAAGTATGGAAGGAGACTCTGTAGGGGTCTCCGTGGCGATGACCACAGCAGAACAGAATTGTCCTCACTATTGGCCTTCTGTCTTGGACCGCAGGCACACCCTGGATGCCTTGCACCCATTCTGCAAATGCAAGGAGCCTCTGTCATTCAAAGCGCTTCATCAGAAATAAAAGATAAGACCTTTGTCCACGGGTTCTCCCTTGAATCTGAAAATTATTTTGAAATCGTCTATTTATACCTACTTTTATGCATCAATGAGACCTTGAGTCAGGCTTAGATAAGGGGACACCTGATTTGCAAATGGAAATGCAGCCCCAAGAATTTACTTAGCGAAATCTTTTGGTTTTTAAAATAAGATTTGTATGTGAGAAAAGGAACTCAGCTCCCAGCTAAGCTGCATCAACATGGCATCCTTTTGCCGTTTCAGTTCTAAATTTCATCAGTATCCTGCCTCGCTATAGATGGAGGGAAATGATAATCCAAGGCGTGTGCTGCTGTGGAAAAGTATTCAGAGTTTTCACAGTTTGACTAACCCATAAATGCACTCCAAATAGCCATTGTTTATAGCTGTTTCTTGTGTAAACAGGTGAGAAAGAAATAATTGAAATAAGCAGTCAATTATTAAGTAATGGGGAAATGCAAGAGTGTGGTGGAAGGACCAAGGACGGAATGCTGGCTCCCAGGATGGCTGAGAAGAGAAGGTAAGTCCGTGACAGGTTAAGAGGCTATAGAAATCCACATTGCTAGTGCGTGGGGTCCTGTATGCAGTTAGTGTGGGCACTACTGAGTGGTCATGGGAAGCCATTTACAAATGTTAAGCAAGACCATTAACTGATGGCCAGATTTATTTTTGAAGAGATATCACCACCTGCTGTGTGGGCGGTGGGTTAGCGGTAGATGGGCAGCCAAAAGGAGACAAGGTCCGGAAGCTGGGGAGATACCTAGAAAGATGTTTGGAGGCAGGAAGGGTTCTGAGGAGGAGCGAAAGGAACAGTTCCCAGACAGATCAGGAAATAAATATGGCGGCCTGTGTTAACTCTTGTCAGAAGGAGCAGTGGTAGGAGAAGACAGACACATAGGATGACTCCCAGATTTCCAGTTTCAATGACCGGGTGGGACCTGCCATGCCCTGAATGAAACGATACGAGAGGAGAAGCAGGTTGGGGGTAGAGCAGTAAACTCAGTCAGCATCAGGTCCAGAATTCCTACACAGAAGAGGTGCAAAGCAGCAGGACTATGGGACTGGTGACGAAACTATGTTAACAAAAATCGGCACTCTTTCTGTTCGGATGGGGTGGCATGGGTAAGACGAGTGGCAAATGGTGGGGGCTTCAGCTCCTCCCACCATCCTGAATCCAGCATGGGCATTGTATTGGTTGCAAGAGACAGAAACCCAATGGAAGCAAGCTCAAGGATCAAGGGGAAATTTATTACATCAAGAAAGAGATAGGTATGGCGCCTCAGGAATGACTAGATCCAGGAGCCTTCATGTTGGCAGAACACTTCCTCCTCCTCATTTCTAATCTTTGCTTCTCAGTATCTGTTGGCTTCTCTCTCTCCTATAGCAGACAGACTTCTCTGCACAGGAGGGAACACAGGGCTTTTGGACTAGCATTCTTCCAGCTTGGCCACCAGTAAGAGAAAAAACTATCCATTTCCAAGCTCCAGGTTTAACAAAATCTCAGGGAAATGTTCTAACTGTTCTGGTTCGGTTACAAACCCACTTCCTGAACCAACCACTGTACCTCAAGGTACTAAGAGAAAAGATGGGAAGAACCCAGCCATGGCCATTCCTCCAGCCTATGAAATAGGCTGACTTGGAGATGGCTGTAGGATATCCAGGAGAGACAGTAAAGAAAATCTGGATATGTGAGCCTGAGGATCTCAGGAGAGCTGTACATGGAAGACATAGATGTCGAATAATTCAGCAAAGTAGTTGACAGCCTTGACAAAATTCATGGCAGAATTTATGCCACAAGCTCAATAAACACATTAACTTGGGATCATTATTACTTAGATTACCCTTATTATGTATTCTGTAGAGCTTTATTTATTTAAGTTAATCTTTTTTGTTTTTTCGAAATTTTTATTTATTTATTTCACAGATAGAGATCACAAGTAGGCAGACAGGCAGGCAGAGAGGAGGAAGCAGGCTCCCTGCTGCGCAGAGAGCGCAATGTGGGGCTCGATCCCAGGACCCTGAGATCATGACCCGAGCCGAAGGCAGAGGCTTTAACCCACTGAGCCACCCAGGCGCCCCTTAAGTTAATCTATTTTTATTTTATTTTTTTAAAGAGTATTTATTTATTTATTTGTCAGTGATAGAGGGAAAGAGAGCGAGCAAGCACAGGCAGACAGAGAGGCAGGCAGAGGCAGAGGGAGAAGCAGGCTCCCTGCCGAGCAAGGGACTCGATCCCAGGATGCTGGGATCATGACCTGAGCCGAAGGCAGCCGCTTAACCAACTGAGCCACCCAGGCGTCTCAAGTTAATCTATTTTTAAAAAATAATCTCTACACCCATTTTGGGGCTCTAACCCATGACCCCGAGGTCAAGAGTCACATGCTCTTCAAACTGAGCCAGCCAGGTGCCCCTATAGAGGTTTAAGTAGGATCAAACAGTAAAGTTCATAGTTAAAACATAAATTGTTTTTAAAAAAAAGAAAATCTTAGAACAGTATATATAGTATGATTCCAACTAAGTAAAACCTAATGTGTGTGTGCAGTTTGTGTGGGTGCGTATACAAGCATGGGTCTGTTTCCCAGATTTCAGAAAACAATGTGATCTATAGCTACACAGATCTGTTTCCCCAACATTAGACAACTGTATGAAACTAGTTTTGCCATATTCATCCAAAACTGCTTGATGAACAGTTTCAATGTTTTTTTCAGGTGAGAGAGCACACTTGAGCAGGGGGAGGAGGGCAGGGCAGAGAAAGAGGAGACAGAAAATCTTGAGCAGGCTCCACACCCAGCATGGAGCCCCAAACGGGGCTTTATCCCACGACCCTGAGCCGAAATCAAGAGTCTGCCACTTAACAGAGCCACCTAGGCACCCCAGGGAAAGTAAAATTTATTCTTTTATCAAAAATGGAAATTCTTGGGATCCTGCGGTGGCTCAGGCAGCTAAGCATCTGCCTTCGGCTCAGATCATGATTCCAGGGTCCTCAGATTGAGTCCTTGCTCGGCAGGGAGCCTGCTTCTCCCTCTGCCCCTCCCCGCTGCTTGTGCTTGCACGCTCTCTCTCTCTCTCTCTCAAATAAATAAATAAAATATATTTTTTAAAAAAAGTGGAGTTCTTGGATTCAAATATTTATCTCCTTTCAACTGGCAGGAATTTGACAGCATTATGTGGCATGTCTTACTGAGACCTACAATGTCCTCTGTGCTCCTCGCCTCCTCTCTTCCCTGTGCCAAAATCCTTCCCTTAAAGCCTCCACATGTATTTTTCCCTCCTTCTGAAACACTCTATCTCCAACTTTGGTATGGTTGGTTTCTTCTCATCATTCAGACCTCCCTCAGCCCGAATATTATCTCCAAGAAGGTCTTCCCTGACTACCCAGCCAAAAGTAGCTTACTTTGCCCCCAACACCACGCTCTTGTTTTATTTTCCTGTAGCACTCACTGCCTCAAATTATACTGATGATGTATACCAGCTTCTTGCTTGTCTTGTCCCTGAAAGTGAAAGCAGGAAACCTTGTCTGGATTGTACACCCTTCATCCGTACACCAGAGCCCAGCCACTTACTGAATATTTGTTGAATGAAAAGATATATTGCTGGAATATTTTTCAGCACTATAAAGGAATGAGGCGTCAAGCCATAAAAAGACCTAGAGGAAACTTAAATGCATATTATTACTAAGTGAACGAAGCCAACAGCCTACAAAGGCTACATACTGTGTGATTCCAACTCTATGACAGTCCGGAAAAGGCAAAACTATGGAGACAGTAAACAGATCAGTGGTTGTCAGGGGCTAGGGGAGAGGAAGAGGTGAGTAGGTACAGCACAGAAGGCTCTTTTTTTTTTTTTTTTTAAAGATTTTATTTATTTATTTGACAGAGAGAGATCACAAGTAGGCAGAGAGGCAGAGAGAGAGGTGGTGCTGAGCAGAGAGCCTGATGTGGGGCTTGGTCCCAGGACCCTGAGATCATGACCTGAGCCGAAGGCAGAGGCTTAACCCACTGAGTCACCCAGGCACCCCAACACAGAATGCTTTTACTGCAACTCTGTATGACGTTGGGATGTCATCATACATTTGCTCAAACCCAAGGCATATGAGTGTGTCAAACCCACTAAGAGTGAACCCTAATGTAACCTGTGGACTTTGGGTGATAATGACACCTCAGTAGGGGTTCAGCAATTGTAATGAACGTCCCACTCTGGTGGGGGTTGCTGATAATGGGGGAGGCTATGTGTGAGTTGGAGCAAGGAGAATCTGGGCCACCTGTGTACCTTCTGCTCAATTTTGCTGTGAACCTAAAACTGCTCTGAAAATTAAATCTGTTAAAAAACAACAGCAACATACATTGCCCAAGTTGTTGATTTGATTGAAGTGTGTGAGTGGAACATGGAGAAAAATTCTTAACTTGGTCAGGATTGTCCTGGGAAAGCTAGAACCTGGAAAGCCTAAACCCAAACTTTAAGAGGTGTTTCAAAATTGGAATTCCATATTCTGTGCTAAGTTAAATGAAGCAAGTTTCTTTACTGGGGACCGGGCACTAGTGCAACTCACGTATGTATACCGTGACTCTCTCGAATGAACAGTGTATGCAGCCCTTTCCTCTGATTTGATCCAGAACCTGTTCTTTGTGCCACATCTCTGTCATGCAGAAGTCTGAGTCCGGATGAATGCCAGTGGTTAGCCTGGAGAGTGGCTTCCAATAGTCAGCTGTTTCGCCTCAGGACTAGTCCAACATAAGTTAGTTATTATCTTGTTTTGCAGATTCCAAACCCCTAGAATCTAAGTTCCGTGAGAAGAGCGGTTTTTGTTTGTTTTATTTACTATTATTTTCCCAGTGTCCAGACCAGCACCTGAATAGAGCAGGTGCTCAATAAATATCAGTTGAAAGAATGAATGAATGAACAAATGAATAAACAAATTTGCTTCTGTGAAAAGGGCAGAAATTCTAGCACAAGGTAATTCTACCAAATTTTCATCCAGGTGGTTCATATTTCCCAGCTCCTTGTGTAATATTTATTCTTGCTTCAAGTTTTCCCAAAGCATTTTTTTCTGAATGGACACATTGAAGGAGTTAAGAAAATCAAGGAATGTGGTACAAAAACAATGAATACTGTTACGCTGAAAAGAAATTTTAAAAAAAGAAAAGAAAAGAAAATCAAGGAAGAGTGAGGACCTTGGGCTCAGTTCTCACCTACTCCATTGGTGATAATGGTCACTAACATTTGTGTTGTAATTTCTAACAAAAGCTATTGCATTTAGCTCTCAAAACACCTGGGAGGCAGGTGTCAGTACCTTCACTCTCAGAAGGGAGGAGAGTTGGTCTGCCAATATCACCCTATTGATATTAGATCACCTTGATCTAAGCCCTGGTCTTAACATGTCAAAGTCCATGTTCAGTGCATGGTCCCCAGCTGCTTCCCCAGAAGACCGAATGTACTGGGAAGCTAATTCCCCTTTCTCGGTTTCCACATCTGGAAAGTGCCCAGGGGATTTCTTAGATTCCGTCCAACTTTACATTCTATGACTCTATGAGACTCCTTTTTTTTCTTTTTCTCCATCTAAATTGCTACAGCTTTGAAAAGTGCTAAAATAATATCTTATTCCTTCTTGCAATCGTATAGCTCTTTGAAAATCTGATTGAGGTACTAAAAAAATCAAATAAATTATAAACATTTTCTCTTTCTTTTCAAGTAATGCTTGGAAACAGAATACCTTAACAAAGAGGGAATCGAGGCGCCTGGATGGCTCAGTGGGTTAAAGCCTCTGCCTTCGGCTCAGGTCATGATCCCAGGGTCCTGGGATCGAGCCCCACATCGGGCTCTCTGCTTGGTGGGGAGCCTGCTTCCTCCTCTCTCTCTGCCTGCCTCTCTGCCTACTTGTGATCTCTGTCTGTCAAATAAATAAATAAAATCTTTAAAAACAAAACAAAACAAAAAAAACAAAGAAGGAATTGGTTTCGTTAAGCATAGTATCCTCAGAAGGGTCTTCCTTATTAAAAAAGAAAAAAAGTGCCATGAGAGGGTTTTTCTGTGGGCTTATTTCAAAACAAAAGACATGGAAGAAAATATACCAACTTTTCTGGAAATGGAGCCATTTAGAACAGAATAAAAATAAATAAATCCGAAATATTTAATCACCTAGTAGCTAAATAAATAAACTTTTCCAAAAAGAAAAGGCAAAGCCTGGTCTTCACTTTATTATTTACCTGATCAATTCCCTTTGTATGCAAAACATTTGTATTATTCACATATCCTTGTCTGTTTAAACGAAGCAATTAAACTGCTGTTGAACCACACACCCAACAGAGCAAGTGAGTTATTTGTGCTTCTTCTCCGTAGGACATTTTGTTTTGCCTTAAACTTTTTTTTTCATCTGTATGGAAATGATCTAGTTTTGGTGTCATGTGAAAAAACTTTACACAGAAATATCTGTATTTGCTCATCCTTTTTTAGGTTTTATTGTGCTAAAAAGTAGAATTCACACAAGCAAAAACAAAACAAAACAAAACAAAAAAAAAACCCCAAACCAAACAAACATGCAAAATATTTTTGTGCACACCTCTATCACACTACTTTCCACTTTTGAAATCTTGAAGGAAAAAAAAAAAATCCCAAAGCAAAAGTACCTGAGTTGAAAAGCTAACATTATAAAAGCTAGATTCCTAACACAAACACTGCAGACATAAATCACTCCATTGCAAAATTTATAAGTGTTTATAAGTGTTAAATAAGCATCAAAAATGAAGACACCAGAACTGTAGATCCAAAGTGTACTCCCCACCAGGAACTATTAGAAATTGTTTGGTGTCCTAGGACAGCCCTGATGTTAACTTGAAATAGATACAACCTTATCCTCAAAGCTACGCCAAACTTGCAAACACCGAGGGAACCCCATATTCAAAACTATCCTCTTCTCCTACTGCCTTTAAAATGATTTTTGTGTATGTGTTTCGGTAAATTAAAGAGTCTCTCAGAAGCGACACTCGCTCTCTCTGAGATGTAGAAAAACCGATTCAGTAAATGACCATGATGAAGTCCTTCTTTGAGATGTTTCACTTTTCCTTTTAATGATCATGTACTTTTTTAATGATCGCACAGGCATGTGTGCGTCCATTTGCGCCTAACCCCTTTTAAAAGATATTTTTGGAAACTTAACCCTTGGGAACTGTTTTTCCTTTCCTCTAGACCAATCCCTGAAAACGTGTTTTTGTTTTCATTTTTGCTTTAAGAGAAAGCAAGAGCTTTTCTGTACAAGCAACAACCTCCTTATCCCTGTATATTTGAATTTTCCAAAAATAACAGAATGTTCCAAGGTACTTGTTTGCAACTCCTGAAAAATCTCGTTACTCCCAGCAGATTCTACTATCTGGTACTTTAGATTCACTTTCTTACTGCACAACAGGTAAAGAAAGGCCCGGTGGTAGGAGCACAATTATGTACGAGACACAGCTTCACCCTTGGAAAAAAAACAGGGGCCTCCTGCTAGGGACACATCCTGCTGCTTCTTTCTCCTTCAAGGAGAAGGAACACACTCAGGGAGAAAGACAGTCCCCTGGAAGCCTCAGTTCTCAGAAGAAAAAAAAATGTTCTAATGCATTCTCATAAAACATGCAAAGAGAAAAATCCAAAACAGGAGTGAGGAGAGAGTAGCAGTGAGTTGGAAGAGTACCTAACTATTGTGTTCAAGTGAGAAACACCCCCTCAGACTGCCTGCTTCCATGCCTTGTTCCATGAGCGTAATGACAGTGCTTCCTAAAGGGAAAGAGAATGTACCATTTCCAGGCTCAGAAACCAAGCTTCTCTCTTTGTCACCTAACAGCTTTAAAATGCTTTCTTAACTCAAACTATCACTAATGTTTAAAGAAGTTTGAAGACCCAAGACTATTTCAATAAGTACTTAAACAAGTTCTAGATCAACTCAGCTTATCCATTGTCAAACTATAGGCCCGAATGGCAAATGAGTACCGTATCAGTCCCTCTTCTCCTCCCAACAGTCAACACCCCGGCACGTAATCAGTGCACTGCGTTGAAAGGAACCCTTGAGAAGCCTGGTGCAGGTCTGCCAACACTGGTGTTCTTACTGAGGCTGACAGAAAGTAACACTCCTCTCCCCATGCAGAGTTCGGGCATATTCCCAGCCTAGTCTGCCATCCTGTTTCAGACACCACCTCTCTCTTCTTGTCCACAGGTCATCACGCCTGTTGGGGGAAGGGGTGCTGAGGAAGACTTCATAAGTGAGCCGTCTCAGGATTGGGAGAGAAAAACATGCATAAGCCTGGACATTCACGCTCACGAACTTCATAAAGCAAAACAAAGGCTAGACACAACCCAGAGTCGCTTTAAAATCTCCTCTCACACACAGCAAAGCAAAACTGGAAAAACCCAATTCCACTTTCCCATCACAATTCAAAAAGGAGCTCAATCTTCTGGGGACATAGGATGTCTTAGACGTGAGCCAGAGCCCTTCCTAAAGCCCTGTCAACCGCCCCGCGGCTCCCAGAAGGCACCTCCTAGACGCCTGGACTCCCTCAGAACGCTCAACTCTGTTCCAGGTCTGAAGTCTGATGCGCAGAGGTGGCTCCGTGACGCTAGTAACGGAATAACACTTCCTTTTTTGGCGAGGAAAGCCCAATCGGTCTCAGCTAACAAGCCCTCAGCTATGGCTCTAAAAATACCCCACAACGAGTACTGTTTGGCACTTGGGTCTGCTTGCCAGACAAGCTCTAGAGAACTCCACAGCACACTCCAGAGTCTCCAACAGCGCCCTGAGCTCTGTCCCTGCTCTGGTGACCTCAGGGAAGGGTGTCGCTTCGAGAACATGACTTTTTTTTGTTTTTCACTTTGGAGTTCTTGGAATTCTGTTCTGAACATTTGAATTACCACTCCAGCCTTGGATTAATTACTAGCTTGGTGAGGAATCTTCATTTGGTTTCTAGTCTGAACTATGCAAATACACGATCTGTGTGCAGAAGGAAGGACTAAAATTATACTTCAAAAGGGCTCAGTAGCTTCCTGTCTTCCTCCTTTCCCCCAAAAGAAACATCAGCCTCCTTGAATCCTTTGTTGCCAGCGGCAGGAGCGGCTCCCGGCCTGTCCGCATCAGACGCTCCGGGCTCCCTACACGTTGATGGCGTGTGCGTGCTTCTTACACAGGGGTCTGTCCTTCTTGGAGTAGAAAGGCTGCCCCTCCAGATTCACGTGGCAGACCTGAGACAGAGGAAATGGACAGGCATGAGGCGGGGCCTAGCTTTCCCCACCACAAATGCTTAATGATGTAAGCAGAGTGGACAGTCGAACTACATAACATTTAAGACTCCCAAAGAGGAACACAGAACTAAACTCAAATGAAACAAAATGGACCACACAAAAAAATACACAAGATGAAGATGATCGATGGATGCTATCCAAAGTTTACAAGAAAACAGTACAAAACCATGAGTCAATATCCACGGGCGTGATTAACATCCAAGAAAATACCATTAGGAAACTAACAAAACATATCAGAAAAGATTATCCTCACTAATATTTAAAGGAAAAATAAATTAAAGCCTCCATGAGAGACCCCTAGGTATCTATTAGTCTAACAAAATAAATAAAACAAACAAACAAAAAACCCCTTCAATCACATGTTACCTTTAATCTTAGAAGACTAGCTAAAAAACAAAAAGAAAAAAAAAGTACCAATCAACACTCAACAATGCCTACTCATGCACTGCTAAGGACACAGCTTGGTGAATCAGCTCAGCCTTCTGTAGGGGGTTTGACAATACCAGAGAGGAACGGTAAAGATGTGCCTGCCCAGTACCACCCGGGAGGGGTTCATCCTGCAGAAACTATTGCACGGAACAATGTGTGCTCAGGCCAAAACTAAAAATCACCAAAATGCCTCTCAATAGGGAGATGACTAAGTAGATTCCTACAGTACATTCTCCAATGGAATGCCACCATGAAAACGATCAATCCAATATGGAAAAGCATTGCAGGGAGACATTATATGAAAGAAAAAGAGGCAAATTGATATGTCCCCATGATGACAACATGTGAGTGCACTTTGAAGATGGAGACATCACAGAGAGAAGAAAGCTCAGTCATGTATGTTGAGGCTACTGTGGGTGAAAAGGAGGCCAGACACTCTATATACGTGATCTCATTTAATCCCCACAAAAAGTTATAGGAAAGTATGACTTGTCCCCATTTCATAAGGGAAAACTGCAGTTCATAGAGCTAAGTGTGTTGCTTAAGTCAGAGACCCAGCAAGTTGTAGAGCTGGGACTTGGTGTCCAGGTCTGCAAGACTCCAGCTCTAGCTCATCTTCCACTCACCCCACTGCAGAGAGGGGCTATGCTTACTTAAAATTGTTCTGGGCTTACAGGACTTGTATTGAGGTATCCTCTAAGTTTATTGGACTACCAGTATGTAGGCTGGCCCTGGGTGGGCAGTAGGCCAAGGTGTCAGAGTTAGCTGGGAAGTCAGTTTGGCTGGGATGGGCCCCAGGGTCATAGACAGCACTGAACAGAGGAAGTAGGCACCACACCCAGGACATGGACATCAGAAGACGTGCAAGTAGGGGTGCCTGGATGGCTCAGTCGGTGAAGCATCCAACTCTTGATTTCATGTCATGTCATGATATCAGGGCCATGAGATCAAGCCCCATGTTGAACTCCACACTGGGTGTGGAGCCTCCTTAAGATTCTCCCTCCCTCTCTCTTTCTCTTTCTCTCCCTCTGCCTGTCCCCCTACTAAAAGAGAAGAAGGAGGAGGAGAAGGGCAGCAGGTAGAGTTCCCATATACAGAAGGCATGAAGATAGAGAAATCATCCTCTTGAGATGAGCTAGCTCAGTGAGCATGCGACCACTCGAAGACAGTTGGAAAGAAAAGCGGCATCACAGTGGTCCCTCGTGGGCCGGTTCAGAATGTAATACTCGGGATTACACAGGGCTGACAATGGGCCCTGGGAAACAATGGTGTAAAAAAGTGACCAGAAACATCCCAGGTGGAGGCAGTGACATTGAGTGAAACCAGGCTCTTGGGGTGGCCTCAAGCTGCTGGTGAAGATGTGGAGACAAGCCTAAGATCCAACAGTGAGGATGGGTTTCATGGAGATAGAAAGGCAGCTCTGGAGTGAGTTGTCAAGGAGCTGCTTGTCAACGTCTGGGGCTCTGCCTAGTCTGGGACAGTGCTGGTTACTTGTGAGAACTGTGGGATAAGTTGGAGAGTGTATTGGGAGACTAAAGGCCCAGAAGTAAGCAAGGGCCAGATCCGCAGGGGTGGCTAATTGATAAGATGGAGCTGAGGGCAGAAAACATCACAGAAAGGTTGTGTTCAGTGTCCTGGGCTAGGAGACTCTAAGTGGGATACATGGTGGCTTCCTGGTAGAGGTCTCCCGACTACTCAGGCACAACAGGGATGGTTCAAGCTCCAGGCTCCGTGGTCAAGTGTCATCAGGGCCCGGGTGGGTAGGAATCATGGATGGTGCTGGGAGACAAGGACATCCGCCAGCTGAAGGAGCCACTAGGACTGCCACCTTCCCCTCCTGATACCCACACCAGTGGGGAAGGGTTGGAGACCCACCAAGACTTAAAGGAAAAGAGGGGCCACTCTATCCACTACCTACTAAAGATAGGCCCCACATCTTTTCCATTGGAACTCAAGTGCCAAAGCCAGATAGGAGCTTAACCCCTCACCCCAACCCACACAGCCCTTCTCAATCATCATTTTATTATTATTATTTATTTTTATTTTTATTTTTTTTTAGAAAGAGAGAACAAGTAGCGAGGGGCAGAGGGAGAGGAAAAGGTAATCTTAAGCAGACTCCATGCTCAGCACAGACCCCGATGTGGGGCTCCATCTCAAGACCCTGAGATGACCCAAGCTGAAATCAAGAGTCAGACACTTAACTGACTGAGCCACCTAGGGGCCCCATCTCAGCCATCAATTTATGTGCTTGGGACTTTAGAGAGGCTATCTTGTTCTATTCTTTAATCGCTTATAAATTTCAACTTTGTTTCCTTTCAAGATTCCAAACTCCTTGAAGGTAGCGATTTGTTCTGGCACACTTTTTTTTTTTTTTTAAGATTATTTATTTGTTTATCTGACAGAGAGAGATCACAAGAAAGCAGAGAAGCAGGCAGAGAGAGGGGGAAGCAGGGTCCCCACTGAGCAGAGAGCCCGATGTGGGGCTCGATCCCAGGATCCTGAGATCATGACCTGAGCCGAAGGCAGAGGTTTAACTCACTGAGCCACCAGGCACCCCATGGGATACTCTTCTGTCCTCCAAACTCAAGCAATATTTGGTAAGCTGAATTTGCCTAAAGTTATGTGTTCTCCTGAGATCTAACTGACGGGAAAACAGCTAATCAGCTGGGAGAGCTAGTTCTGATTTTCCTTTCTTACTAGATTTTTTTTTATTATAAGAAAATATACGCATCAAAGATGATTTAGAAATATAAAGTGATGATGGGACGCCTGAGTGGCTCAGTCAGTTAAGCATCCCAGGGTCCTAGGATCGAGTCCCGCATCTGACTCCTTGTTCAGCAGGAGTCTGTTTCTCCCTCTACCTGCTGCCCTCCCTACTTACGCTCTTTCTCTGACAAATAAATATAATATTAAAAAAATAAAATAAAAAGTGATGGAAAAGGACTCCCCTCCCCCCCAACCATCAGTTTTCCAATCAGAATATTGCTTTCCAAAAATTAAAACCAAAACCATGTTCCACTTCACCATATATTAACATGGCAGTGAGTGCCACACAGGGCCACTTTGGAGGAAGACATAATGATTCACCATGCCGATTCTCCAAAGGACAGGACTTGACTGGTTTTTCTGCATAGACCCTTTTGCAGTGCTATGGGTCTCTCGCACCTTGCCAGAACTTATTTATAATCTTGGCCTGAACAACCCTACGCTTTATTGCTTCTTCTGCTCTCTCTCTCTGGGATTTGTGCCACTGTGACTTTCAGCCAAACTCAGTGAGCTCAAGGGAGCAGACCCATGCTCACCTTTTCTGTGGTACCCTCTCCATGTGACACACACCTCTCATCAGCCCGCCCTTAGAGCACAGGCCTTCTGTGCCACTGTCTGCCCTGGACCTTCTCCAAGTCTCTTGGATCCTTCTAGAAGTCGGGCAACCAGACTTACAGGCAGTGTCTTAGGATCAGACAAGCCACGGCTTGAATGCAGGGGTCAGAGGGCCCTATGTGCCTTGCTGAGCCATGGCTCTGTGGGAGACAACCGGAAAGCCAGTATATTCACATCGTTGTCCCTTTTCAGAGGGAAGGACCTGGTGTACTCAAAGGACCCTAAAAGGCAATTAGAAAATCTATTCCAAAAGCTAGAAAATTGGAGTGTTTAGATTGAATTGTGTTATTTCCTCCCCCAAATTTATATGCTGGAAGATACTCCCTGTACCTTCAATCTACTTGGCACAGGGACACACCAATGACCTTCTTTGAAAGCAGGATCTTTGTGGATATAATTAAGGTGTAAGTTAAGATGAGGTCATTAATCCAATAGGACCAGTGTTCTTATAAGAAAAGGAGAAGCTGGGTGCCTGGGTGCCTCAGTTGGTTAAGCGAATGCCTTCAGCTCAGGTCATGATCCTGGAGTCTTGGGCTTGAGTCCCGCACCAGGCCTCCCCACTCAGCGGGTAGCCTGTTTCTCCCTCTCTTCCCTGCTCCTGCTTTCTCTCACTATCCCTGTCTCACTCCCTCCAATAAATAAATAAAAACCTTAAAAAAAAAAAAAAAGGAGAAGCACATAGAGACAGACACACACAGAAAAGGGTGCCATGCAAAAACACAGACACACATAGGGCAGGCTGCCAGGGGACCATGGAGTCCGAGACTGAAGTTCTGCAGCTATGATTCAAGAAACACCAAGGATTCCTGGCAATCGCCCAAAGCTCAGGGAGAATGCATGGCCCTGCTGTGGACGTCTAGTCTCCAGAGCTATGAGACAGTCCATTTCAGTTGTTGAAGCCTCTGGGTTTTGGTCCATTGTTACAGCAGACCTGGCAAACTCACACTCAGAGTCAACACAGTGCACTCCACGCACTGTGGAGTGTGGGAGTGGTGTAGACACTGATATGTGTTGCTGTAAACTTTATGATGAGGGTTTCCTCTATTATAAGCCTATCAAAATGGTTCAAGTGGAAACTGCATGGATATTTGACACATGGCCACACTTTACCTTGAGCAGCACTTGTAAAACAAAACAAAACAAAACAAAACAAAACAAAACAAAAGTGGTAGCAGCACATTAATTTTCCCAAATAAAGTTCAGTCAATTGCAGACTCACATCACAGGCCTTTCTCAGGGATGAATATTTCCTAGATGTAAGGCAGAGTCTTAATGTCAGTGAACTCATTGCTGTGTCCCCTCCCCAACCCGAAGCCCTCATAAGGAAAATGCCAATTTCATGGGAAAAACGACTTGGCTGTTTGGAAGAAATAATTGGCACATGGTTAACAGTTATGTAGGGCTTATCTCTGGCAACTATGTATCAAGAACAAGACTATTTAGAAAATAAAATGATAGCCCCCATTCCTAAAGAGTCTATCAAAAGAAGAAGCCCTATCTCAGTCTTTCATAGAATGAGTCAAAAAGCTCCAACCTAGTGTTTTTTGGTGCAAATTTTGGGGAAAATCCTTGGAACACTTCATCACATTTAAAACAACTTATAATCAGAAGAAACCCCCTTGCTTTATTATTCACTGCTCCCAATGATGGAGAGCATTGCTAGTGAGGCAAGCTGCTGGTATGACAGATCCTGGGAGAGTACTCTTTTCCTTAGTGAAATGGAGAGTAACAAAAGCCCACTGGTTTAGAAGTAATTATTAGTAATAAACTTGGCTTGACTGTGACATATCCAGATACCATGGTACTTCTAAAAATGATCAGAATATCAGAGCACCAGAGTGGAAAGGGATGTAGACAGTTGATCACCTGGCCCCGCTGGGTCCCTCTTGCCCCTTCTCAGAAAGTCAGAACCCCCAGCCCCAGCTAATCACATACTGCGCAGATGAAGCAGGTGTCATGCCAGGTGTGTCCCAGGGCTTCAATAAACTTGTCACCGGCTTCCACAGGGAAATCACAGCCATGACACTTGGTGCTGAACAGATTGACGTAGTCTGAAATGAAAGGCAGAGTGAGGACCAGGCATCCAGGCAGGCTGGGAGAAGCATCCTGGACACACCAACCTGATGCCCTAACAATGACATCACACCACAAATCACTGAGCGGGGGCAGTGGGTATGATCTAACTGGTTTACTTGTTGTCTTGCAGACAAAATGCTCAGCTATATGATTGTGGTTTCTTTTCTTTTCAATCATTTGCACAGGTGGTCTATGGATTCAGGCTTAGTTATCACTCTGTGCTGGTTTGATTTGCAAACACTCTCCATACCTGTCGTTAACTTTCTACAGGGTGATTTTCTCCTCTGCCTTTACAGCCCAAACAGACCAATCCCAAAAAGAAGAAAAAAATCATATTTCCAAATAGCTTGAAAGGAGAGCTCTTAACATTTTTAGGAGTTATATAGTATGTTATTTACCTGGCAATTCTTCTCTCATTGGGCATTTGTGTTGATAACAATTTTTACCACTGGAAATAATATCTGAGCTACTATGTTAAGACGTGTCCCCTTCCCTACCTCACCAAAGAGATAATAATACCATGTATTGCTTGTATAATGCTTTACAGTTCACCAAGCATTCTCGTATAGATGGTATTCTTTACTAGAATCTCAATGTCATGGTCTGTGGATTTGTATATACTAGTTTTCTTGCCACCCTCAACACAGTGCCTGGCGCACGAGTTAGTACCCAACACATACATGTGGGATGAATAAGGGAATGGATGAACCAGTGAATCAACAAATCAATGAATGAACTCAATCTTCAAAAAACCCCTCCAAGATTGAACTAATTATTTTTCTGTTTTATGTGTGTTTTATTTTGTGGATAAGGAAACTGAGGCTCGCCAGAGTCATACAGCTGAGACACACAGCTGAGCAGGCTGGGTCCCAGCTCCACCAACTGTCTCATCTGGGCCCCGGGGGCAAGCAGGTCTACTGTCCTCAGTGGAGAATTCTTCCAGATTCTTTGAGGGATGTTTGATGTCTCCTATGAAGCCTTCATTCCCCTACAAGTGTACTTGTCTCTCCACAGCTCTGCCACAGTTGGCTTCTCCTTGCAACTTCCATGTTTCTGCTTGTGGACAGCATGGCTGCTCGCCGTCTTAGACCACATGCTGAGAGGCAGTGTGCCATGGAGGGTTATGTACTTGGGTTCTGAAGAACAAAAGCACTGAGCTCAAGTTCAAGCTCTGTTTGGGAATTGCTCCTCCTTGGGGCAAGTCACCTAACTTCTCAGTGTCTCCATTTTCTCCTCTATAGAAAGGAAGTAACTACAGGACCTAAGTCGTGGGGTTGTTTTACCGATTCAGTAAGATAACGTATGTGAATGTACTTGGCACAAAAACTCAAAAATCTTGGCTCTTACTTGTATGTCTTTATAAATGACGGAAGGAGAGAAGGAAACGTGAGTCCAGTGCCTACTCGGCACCAGTCCAATCCTAGTGCTTTTCTAAGTTTCCTGTGTAATCTTCACAGCAGCTTTGTAAAGAAATATTATTCCCACTTTAAAGATGAGGAAACTGGCTGTCAAGTTTCTGTCACCTGGCAGGAAGGAACCCTCCTCATGGACTCCAAAGTTCATCCTCTTTCCATGACTTCACGTGGTCTCATTATCTCTTTGCCATTGAGCTTTGATAAGTTATATCTCTTGGATATATTTTCCAATATACGGTTTCCCCTTTTGTGTTGAATTATGGTTTGTCATGCAAATGCTGTGTGTCATGGTCTGTGAAGCCCATCTCTGACAGACCCCTTAATTTCTCACCAGAACTAAAAACATCATTCTGGTTCCTCTACAAGGTTAGAGCAGGTTTATGGTTCACTCCATGCTCTGTAGGAACTCGTGTGGGTGAGAAACAGGGCCATAGGCTACCCCATCTCCGTGGGAGGGCAAGCCCTGAACCCCACTTCTGACTTCTCTCTCCTTATACCTTATAGTTTCCGCATGCCCTGTACTCTCTCACCTGCCTCATGCCTGTGTGTGAACCAGGTCCTGGGCTTGGAAAACCCTCCCCACTTTGTCTACCTGTGATCCTATGGGCCAGGACTTCCTTCTGGGAAGTCCTCTTCCTCCACCCTAACCAAGAGAGATGAGATGGCCTTCCTGGGAGCTTCTCTTGGGCTTCCCTGCCTTCTCACTCCATTCATTCATTCATTTAGTCAATATCTCTTCACTGTCCATTTATGTGTTGGCATATCCTAGGATGATGTGTCCCCTTGAGGTTTTTGAGGGCAGAGACCCACTCCTAATGCTCAGTGTCTTTCAGAGGAATTGGCACAGATTTGATGGATAAACGATGAACGGGAAAACAAAGGAATGGTTAAGAAAACCTTACTAAATACTGATTCCTTCTTTCACTGTGCAGCCTAATATTAAACTCTTACAATAGAATGTCTAGTCTTTTTTTTTTTTTTTTTTAAGATTTTATTTATTTTTTTGACAGAGAGAGACACAGTGAAGAGAGGGAAAACAGCAGGGGGAGTGGAAGAGGGAGAACAGGCTTCCCTGCGGAGCAGGGAACCTGATGCAGGGTTCAATCCCGGGACCCTGGGATCATGATTTGAGCTGAAGGCAGACGCTTAACAAGTGAGCCACCCAGGTACCCTTAGAATGTCTAGTCTTGCCTGCTGATTGTTTTTTCTGTTATATACTTGATTCTGTATGATCTGGGGAACTGCCACCTTGTTTTAAAATTTGGTAGCACTGGTCTTGACCCTAATACATTTTTTAAAAAGTTCACATATTTCTGGGACGCCTGAGTGGCTCAGTTGGTTAAGCAGCTGCTTTCGGCTCAGGTCATGATCCCAGGGTCCTGGGATCGAGTCCCACATCGGGCTCCTTGCTTGGCAGGAAGCCTGTTTCTCCCTCTGCCTCTGCCTGCCTCTTTGTCTGCCTGTGCTCGCTTGCTCTCTCTCTGTCTCCTACAAATAAATAAATACAATCTTTAATAAAAAAAAAATTCACATATTTCATCAGTTATCAAAAAAAAATGAGAATATAATTGCAATTAAGTTTGTGCATGGGCCTTTCCCACCATGAATATAATCTAGTTCTTCATGTATTTATTTCTTACTTTATTTCTTCTATTAGGTCTTTATAATTTTCTTTGACTAACTCTCTTAGGCCCCAAGTTGAATTTGTACCCTGTATTTAATGGATTTTATTGCTGTTGTAAAAGGGTTTCTATCCAACAAATCACAGTTGCTTTCTGTTGAAAAAGGGCTTAGTGCTTTCGGAGAGCAGTGGGTCTTCAAACATTAGAATCATCTTGAGGGTTCCCCCAAGATGTGTTCCCTCAAAACACAGACTGCTGGGCCCCATCCCCTCAGAGTTTCTGATTCGGTGCATCTGGGGTGGGGCCCAGAGACCTGTGTTTCTGTGATCCTGATATTGCTGGCCTTAGGATCATGCCTCAATTCTCAAACTTAACTGAATATAGAATCATACGGGTGGGGGTAGGGTGGTGAAATTCTGCATCTGAACATCTGGGAACTGATCTTCTCTATCTTTAAAGTTTCCCAGGTGATCCTCAGATGATCAGCCTGACATGGGGCTCCATCTCATGACCCTGAGATCATGACCTGAGCTGACACCAAGAATCAGATGCCAATTTGACTGAGCCACTCAGTTGCCCCAGTAATAGCAATTTGTATTGGCACGAACACACATCTATCAATTATCCGCTAATTATCTAACAATTATCATTATACACTCACAAGAAAGGAAAAGAGATGCTTATCTTCTCCCTTTTACACATATGGAAACTGAGGCACGGAGTGACCAAGTAACTAAGTCATTCAATTAATAAGAGCTGGGAAGAGATCTCACCCATATATAAGAAATTTTTCTTTCATAATTTATTGTCAGCGAGAATAGTTTTAGTTAGCTTTGCTTTTCCCCTGGAGGAACTGGAATGTTTTCTCCTTTCTGACTTTAAAGTACACTAACTTACTGTGTTTATCTTTTGCCCTCAGACTTGCTGCCCATTCACTGTTGTTCTGTTATTCTTCATAATCAACATGCTTGCTTTTCCTTCTTCTATTTGGTGCTAGTTCTATGACCTTAACCTTCTTATCTATGGTAACTTTGTTGGACCCTGCCTCAAATCCTTTTCTGAAAAAGGCAGTCTATGGGAGCCCTTGGGTGGCTCAGTCAGTTGAGCATCTGACTCTCCATTTTTTTTTTTTTAAGATTTTATTTATTTATTTAACAGAGAGGGGGAGCAGTAGAGAAGCAGGCTCCCTGCTGAGCAGGAAGCCAATATTGGGCTCCATCCCAGGACCCTGGGATCATGACCTGAGCCAAAAGCAGACACTTAATCATCTGAGCCACCCAGGCACCCCTGACTCTTGATTTTGGCTCAGGTCATGATCTCAGAATCATGAGATCAAGCCCCACGTCTGGATCCCCCAAGGAGTCTGCTTGTTCCTCTCTCTCTCCCCCTCCTCCTCTACCCCTCCCCCTACTCATGCATGTATTCTCTCTCTCCAAAATAAATAAATCAATCTTTAAAGAAAAAGAGAGGTAGTCTATGAATAAATGAGTGAGGAAGTGGCTAACTAGCTAGGATACCTGATTCTCTAATAGAGTGCTTTGTCTTCAAAATTTATAATTTACTCCAAGTTCGAAGATAAAATGTAGCATTTTAAGGAACAAAGAAACTCTGAATTCAGACGGGGCGGGTGGGATGCCGGTGGTCACAGGATACTGAAGGAACATCAGAGGAGTAGGGAAAGGGACTTTCACATGTTTGATTCTTTACACACTTTCTCTGGTTAAACACCTGCTCGTGAGGCCGGTGTTCATATGTCCCTTTGTATAGATGAGGGAAGTGAGCTCAGACAAGTTTAAACACTCACTCAGGGTTACAAAGCCAGCCCGAGGTGGAGCCTGAAATAGAACCGAAGACAAAGTCCAAAGCCAAAGCCTTTTCAGACTCCAGATCAAACTCATCTGAAAGGTTTCCCAAGTGGTTACAAGATGCCAACCTGTGATCCACATATTTGGTGCAGGGAAGGGAACAGAGATCGAATGTATAAAAAACTTTTTAAAAGGCTATCGACCCAGCCCCCACCCAGGAAAGTATGACTCTGTCATTTGGAGACTCCTGATGGTTCCATGTGAATGGACACAGGCAGGAGTTTCCTGTACCTGCCCCTTTCTCCCAGACCGTGGGGCCCCCTCCATAGCATAGTGGTCTTACCTTTCTCGCAGTAGGGCTCCCCGTCTTCCATGTGGAAGAGGCTGTTCCCGAAGGGTTTTTTGCAAGCTGCGCAGACGAAACAGGTGGTGTGCCATGTCTGTTTCAGCGCATGCATCACTTCCTAGGAGAAAGAGCCTCCGCTCGGGTCACAAAGGTTCAGGACAAAGAGGAAGTTGGGCCCTCTCTTCCTCACTGGGCCCTGGCTACTGCTGGAGCACCCCAACAGGGAGCAGGGCAGAAGAGCTCAGGGGGTGGGCCTTGGACATACTGAGGAAAGGCCCAGGGAGGGAGGCAGAGGAGTTCGCACTCAGGTAGCACCTGCTGGGTGCCATGTTCTGTGTCAAAATCATCAGAGAGGTGGTTATATTGTCTGTGATTCTGAACCCTCCTATCAAAGCTGCTGATTACGTCACTTTACCAAAGGAACATGGAGGGGTCAAGGCCACATGTGGGTGCATGGCAAGGTCAGTCTATGAAGTGATAACTTGCTTTGCAGAAGCTCCACCAACACTTCAGGCTGTGTGGCCCAGGCAAGTTATCATCTCTCTCTCCAAGTTCATTTGCTCCCTGGTTCACTGGTGGCAAACCAAGTCCCTTATAGGATAGATGGTTGTTCTCTCTCTGTTAGCAGCCACTTCTTGGCTCCATAATGGGACCCCACAATCTTGGAGAGGGAGAGAGATTGGTTGGGGAAGAGACAAAAGTCAGAGGACTTACCCCCATGATTTTGGTGTTGCACTTGGCACAGATTGGCGCAAAGAACTGTTCGTAACAGCGCTCGCAGTACACGTTGTTCTGTTCCTCTACGAAGCACACGTCCGCCAGGGAGGTCTTGCAGTAGGCACAGTTGAACTCTTCTGGATGCCAGGAACGGCCCATGGCTACCAGAAAGGGGCCCCTGGGGAAGCAGAGAATGGCATCTTAAGGCGGGCCCAAAAGCTCAAGGCCCACTGTTTCAGAACCCCCAATACTTGTATAACCCTTCTAAGGAACTCATGTGAAATTCAGCTAAACTCTACACAAAAAGATATTCATTGTTGCATCAATAACACTAAAGAAAAACAGGGAAGCAACTCAAATATCTACCAGCAGGGGACGAGGAAAGCGTATTATAGCTATCGAGTCAGTTGTACAAGAAAAGCCAAGACGACCATGCCAATGGCTGACGTTTACTGAGTGTTTACTCTGTGCCTGGCACTATTTAAGAAGAAATGCATGTGTTCACTTGTTTAGTGCTTATAACAATCCTAAGAAGTAGGATTATGGTGCCCACTTTCAGATTAGGGAACTGAGGCACAGAGAGGTAAGTGGTTCAAGGCCATAGTGCTAGTACAGCTACGGTAGCGCAGATCCAGGTTGGCAGTCAGAGCACTGGGACTATGAGGAAATGTTGTACATCTTAATTTTTACTTTTCTGAACTCTCTAATTATTCTCTAATGAGCATGTGTTGCTTTGTTTTTAAGTAAAAGTATATTTATTGCATGTATACGCCCTCCTCCCCAACACACATATCCTGTAAACATACTATGTCCAAACGAGTGTCACCTAGGTCCATGAAATGACTTGTTTTCCTTTTAGGGTGGCAGATGTCCACCAAAGCCCTGAGCAGCACTGGCCTGACTGTGAAAAGACCCAGAAGGAAGCCTAAACGAAAGCTGGGTCAAAACTAGCCCTGTCAGCCAGCTTGCAACACGCCCAATAAACCCAACAACAAGACCTGTGATTCCCAGAACCCGGCCTTAGCCCAAGGGGGAGGTCCTGGCACCAGGCACTGTGCTGGGAGCTTCATCCACTTACCTCATGGAATTCTCCTGCCTCCTGAGGGAAGTGGCTGTCTCATAGGTATGGAAGCCAAAGCTCAAAGAGGGTCAGACTAGGTGGCAAGCCAGAGGAGCCTGAGGCTGCCTAGTAGAAAGCCTTCTCCCTATCCCTGCCCTCCCTCTCACCCCCTGCCCCACCACAGAGTTCAGATGGTGCACAAGCACCCACCACCCCCGCCCAGGCTCCCAGAGCGCTGACTCCATGGCACAGCGGGACCATACCTGATGACGTTATTACAGTGGCCACAGAGTGGAGTCCGGCTGCTGGCTGGGAAGCGCTCAGCCCGCTGAACGATGCCCCTGGCCAGGGGAGACACTTGGGGCCCCACAGGGGTGTAGGCAGGGGTCCCTCGGGGCAGGGTTTGCTTGCTGATGGAGGTGGTACTCTTGCCAGGGGCAAACTTCTGAGAGAAGCTGTCGTCTGACACCCATGGGGGGCGGCTGGCAGACTCCACAGGGCCCCCGCTGTAGGCCGCTGCTGAGGGGGCAGGGTTATAGCTTGGGGCTGGTGAGGGGGTGTAGCTTGGAGCCGGGGAAGGGGAGTAGGTGGGGGCAGGCGAGGGGGTGTAGGGAGCTGGGCTATAATTGCCCCCCGGGGATGGGCTGTACGTGGACACCGGCACTGCAAAGCCAAAAACAGCCAAAGAAAAATATATCAGGGATTCATTTCCCCAATTTCCCCCATGCCCAGCCAGAAAACTGTAAAAGGTGACTTTAATATTAGAGCAGTACAGTTCCAATTTTGATGGAAGACATGTTCCTGAACTTTTTGATGCCCCAGATTTGAGTTTGCAGCAGGGAGCTAAGGGAGATAGAACAGAGCCCACGGGAGCCTGGACAGGGCTGGGAAAGGGACAGAGCTATAAATATCTGCAGCTGTGTGGGGTGGGGCCTAGCCAGGCCTGGGCTTCCAGAAGCCTGCAAAAGACAGGGAATGGGGGTGGCGGGCGTGCCAGGCAAGCCTCATATCTGGGTCCCCTGGGCCGGGAAGGGGGTGGGAGTGGGTCAAACTTGGCCTTGACTGGAAGATGCTTTCAGCTGCACTCTGACCAGGGATTTGACATCCACAATGCCTCTCTCACATGTGTTTGCTGAACTTGGCCCTAGTCCAGGCTTGGGGACAAAGTAGATGATGGGGCAACTGGGTTCTCAGGTTCAGGTTTCACTTTTAGCTACAATCATTTTCTTGAAAAACACTGTAGCTTCATTTGCATTGGGGGAAATTTCCCCTTGGTTTGATTGGGGTGGGGGTCTTGAGGGAGCCATTCAGAGGGAACCTGGGCAGAGATATTGGGGAGACACAGCCTAGGTCTCGCTGCTCCCTCATTCTGTGGCTGGCTCTGGAAGGCCCATGCTCCTCTACACCACTTTGGGGGAAACACAGTATGTCTGAGAGCATGTGAAATTACCACGAAAGAATGCAGGAGAATATACCGCCTCACTTCCAGAACCCCTTCCTCCAGCTCTCCCAGAGCTAATACCCTTTTCCAGAGACAACACAAAGGAGCACGGCAGCTGCTCACCCAAAGCCTTCTGAGGCCTGGACTCTCAAAACCCAGGTTTCCAAGTTCTGCGGCCCTCCCGCTGGGGATCCTGCACACACATTCCAGTCGGCTTCCTCTTCTAGGCAGGGAGGCTCCAGAAGCCTCACCTCAGCTCACAGTCTGTGCCTCTGGAAAGAGGCCTCATTCCTCCCATCCTCGGAAGCAAGTTGGGGCAGCCTCCCTCCATTCCTGAGCCTGCTTAGGTGGGTGGACTATGTTGAGGGGTGCGGACACAGTCCCCCTCATCTTTCAGCCGAGAAAGGAAGGTCTTCCTCAGGGCTAAAGTTCCCCACCTGGCCTTTGGTCTCTCCCACATGGTTCTCCGGGCCCACCTTGGGTGGCCTGTGGCATGCTGTTCCAATTCTATTGTGCTACTCCCAGATGACTGGCCCCTCAGTGCTGGGTAACACAGGAACCCCAATGCTGGGCGGGAGGGAGCAGGCCTGTGTTATTGAAAGGGGAGGGGGTAAAATCCTCCACAGCCCTACTTTGGAACCATGTTGGGAGGGATGCTGGCTCCTAAAAGTAAAACCCTCTCCAGAAGGAATCAATCTTCTCACTTACTAAGGGAGTAGACTTGGCACATAACAAGTCATCTGGTTTAGTCCTCTTTAGGGTTGAGGTCACTGAGGCTCAGACAGAGCCAGTAAGTGGCAGAGTGAGTGTCCAAAACTGTTCCATTACCCCAAGCTACCTCTGTAAAGAATACAAATCTAATTCCAGAAAATCTTGGTGCACCATGTCATTGAGGAGTAACTATCAACTTGGAGGAGGTCCCATGCTCTGGCATGTAGCACAGCCATCAAGAGCCCTAGATTCAAGTCCCAGCACTACTACATCCTGGCTGTGTGTCCTTGGACAAGTTCCTTACCATCTCTGGGCCTGAATGTCCTTTTTTAAAAACAGCATTAATAATTCTTAGTGCCTCACAGGGTGGTTATGAGGTTTCAAGGGGACAAGAAAAATAAAGTGTTCAGCCTAGTGCCTGGCACAGTGCATACATTATTTCATGTTAGTGAGGGTGGTGACTTCTGGGTCTCAGGGTCTGGGTGAACTGTCAGCTCAGCTTACTGCCTGATGGTCACCTGAGGGAACCCGTCCAGGGAAACTGTGGGATGTTGAGGGTGGGGAAGGGAGATGTGATGCCCTGAAGTCAGATAACCTGGGACTGAGTCTGTCACCAGTGGTAGGAAGTATGATGCCCCTGTCTGCTTCAAAGGGAGTGGTGGGGACCTCCTGGGGAGACATGATGCATGCACTGTGCAAACTTGTGAAGCCCAGATTCTGCGTGTTGCCCCCCTTCCTAACAACCTTGCATAGCAGCCAAGTGCCCAGAGCAGAGTGCCTCAAAGTGCTAGGGCAGGGGTGATGAGGGGAACGCCACCAGGGAGGGGTGTGGGGAGAGGTCATCTAGCAGATCTTCAGAGCAGCTTCATCCCTCTCTATTATATATAATGGGGTTCTAAGCAAGATTTTGTCCCCTGCTTTTTTTTCTTTCTAAAGTGGGGGAATCTCTGCAGAAAGGGATTAAGAATGCAGCCGTAATCCTGTGCCAGTGCACAGCCCTAGGAGGCAGTAAGCACTTGAAATGTGGCTAATCCAAATTGAGAAGTGCTATAAATGTAAAATACACACCCGATTTCAGGGCTTAGCACAAGAAAAGAATATAAATATCTCATTAATCATTATTTTATGTTTGACATATATTGAAATGATGTTTTGAATATACTGATAAATAAAATATGGTAACGTGATTTTCACCTGCTTCCTTTTCCTTTAAAAATGTGGCTAACTAGAAAATTTATTTTTATTGGACGGTGCTGCCCTCACCAGCACAGTGGCTACCTGGTACTGATGGCTTCCCCAGGCCAGCTCTTTATGTGTAGTACTGCATGTAAATCTCACTGCAAGCCAGAGAGGCAGAGAATATTTTCTAGCCCATTTTACAGGTGGAGAACTGAAGCTTGGTGAGTCTAAGTGACTACTGGAAAGTTAGGGAGCTGGGGCAGCAGGACTCAACTCCAGATCCCCTGCTTAACCACTCCCTAGGCAACCAAACGGGCGTTAGCACGCCCCTTCCAACTCAGGCCCTTGCCCACTTTTCGTGCTCCCCTCCAGCAACACAAACCCCATTCCCTCTGCCTGGCAGATGTTCTCTTCCCTCCTCCGGAAGGCCTTCCAGACTCCCTGATCCAGCCCCGTCTTCTAAGCCCTTGGGAAAGGCTCAGCAGGTCAGAGGCCTGCCAGAATCTGGACCCGGGTGGGCTGCCCTAGGGACTTTCGGTTTCCCGAGGCGCAGGCCGGCAGCTCCCCACTTCCACACCGCGTCCCCCAACTCTAGCGGGGTGAGAATGGGAGTGCGAGGAGCGGCGGCCTCCCTGTCCCCTTCCCTCTGCGCCCTTCCTCCTGGCTCTGGCCGCGCCACCCCAGACGTGCCAAAAGGGAGACCTGATATCCCATCTCCGAGCCCGGGGCTGTTGCTATTTCTGCTTGACGGAATTAAGCCCGTCTAAATTAGAAGGTGATATTTCATCTCTAATTGGCAAGTTCAAAAGGCCCCTATCGCACTTGGCGGCCTCGGGAATGTGTAATTAAACAAGGTGATTTCTGACTCATTCCAGGTCGGGCCTGGCTCCCCGCGAGCGCCGGCCCCCGCCCGCCCCGCGGGCCGACGTGGCCTCCCCCGGCCCGCTCCGGGCCCCTCCGCCCACGGCGAGGCCTCCCCGGCCGCCTCCCGGGCCCCAGGTGCCCCGGGGAGCGGCCGCCCAGCCCCGGCGCCACCGATGGCAGCCGGGCTGCGAACGTCACCCTCGGCGCAGAGGAGTCCCGCGGGGGAGCTGCGGCCCGGCCTGGGTCCGCGGAGGACGGGAGCGGCTCGGGCCAGCGTTCCCTGCTTCTCCCCGGGCCGCCTGCCAGCCGCCCGGCCTCCCCGGGAGAGGGGCGGAGGCCGGTCGCCTCCTTCCCCGCGGGCAGGCATGAGTTAACGTCTGCACCGCCTGGGAACGCTGAGCGGGGAGGCCGCCGCCCGGGGCTCCGGCACGTCTCGCCCGCCTGGGCCCCAGCCCGGGACGGAGCGGAGGGGCGCCGGGCTGGGGGCCAGGCGGCGGGCGCCCCCGGAGCCGTGCTGCCCCCTGGCGGACCTGCGGGGGAGAGCCGGCGCCCGGAGCCGGGGCGCCGAAGCCCGGGTCCGCCCCGGAAGGTGCCGGGGAGGACCCGCCTGGGAAGGGAGCCCGGGCCGGGACGGAAATGCGCTCCTGGCGCGGCGACAGAGCCTCGCCTCAGCCGGCTGCGGCTCCCCCAAACTCCTTTCCACCCTGCCCGCCGTGGTCCCGGTCTCCGCAGGGCAGCCGCGTCCTCCAGCTCCCCCGGAGAGCTTCGCCATGGCAGCCAGCTCCGAATTGCTCCCTAATCCTGTGGATTCTAACCTCAGAACTTTGTGTCCCTGCGTCTGAAAGGACAGGGAAGGGCGCTTCCTGTGTGCCAAGTACTCGGCTGGGTGCTTCATTTCGTCCCCAGAATACGAGGTCTACACAGCTGCGTGCCCATGTTTCAGAGCGGGGAACGCAGGCCGCGAAGACGAAGGGCTGTGCCTTGGAGGAGGCAGAGCGGACCCCCGCACCGGGACCCGCCTGATGCTGAAGCGGCTTGCCCACACTCAACCCCGCCGGCGGAGCGAGCTTTACAGGAGGAGGGCTGATGACGGCTCCTGGCTCCTCGGCCCTGCACCTCAAGCCTAGCCAGGCCCTTCCTGCTCAGTCCCTGTCTGACCTCCCCCTAACCGCCCATGCAGGATCCTCTCTGCCGACTCTCCTTTTCCTAACAGGATTTGCTCCCCAGTAGGGACTCGACCTCATGACTTCTTGACCAACTCTGCCTCTCCTGGGTGATATAGAGAAGCCCCCTCCCATCCCCTCAGAGTTAGCTACCCGATTCTTTCCCAAGCATGTCCTTAACTTCCTCACCCCATCACGGTTCCCATGTGTGAAAAAGGTGTGGGTGTAATAACTTGGGAGGGGGAGGGGAACAGTTTGGATATTATTACAAGTGGAAAATGTCATTATTGCTAGAATTTTTATGGCCACCATGGCTGTGAAGAGAAAATGTTGAAAGTATAATGCTTTAAATGAAAAGTGTGTGCCCACCTCAAATCCTATCTCAGCCATCCACGGAACTGGCATGGGCCCCCCATGAGAACCATTGTGACCCATGATCCCTGGGTTCAGTCACCAGAGTGCACAGTTCACTGCCTCTCTCCATGCCATTCCTTACCCCTGGCTTGAGTTCCTTGCCAGCATTTATTCATTCATTTATTCATTCATCTACTACCTTCGCTGAGCTTCTCCTCGGTGCCAGGCCTGAGTCAGGCGCTGGGGAGACAGTGAAGAAAATCTCCACAGCCCTGCCCTCCCGGAGTTCAGAGTCAGAATCCAGAGGGAAGGAGGGGATGGTGATGTCAGCCCTGGACGGCTGTAGATGCCCAAAGCCCTGCTGTGGACATATCCACTAGACCAGGGCACACAAGACCTTCCACAACCCGGGGAGATGGCAGCTAAAGAGCCCTTAGCTTCACTGAGCAGAGGGGCTTCACTGAGGCAGGGGGCAGGTAGGCAGGGGACAGTGAGGTGAAAAACTGAGAATTGCCCCCAGGCTCTGGGGAGCAGGCCAAACTTTACCAAGGGAAGAGGAGACATGGCGCTGAGTCCTCATCACTGTGAAAGGGCAGGGACCAGAGGGATGGAACAGATAGCCGAGAGCTCTGCGGCCTGCTGACCCTGTGCCAGCCATTCTGTTGCTGATCACGGGTGCTCTCTGGGCCTCCACTATCCTGCCTCAGCTGAGGAAACCAAAGACCAGACAGGATGAGCAGCTCGCCCCGGGTCACAGCATGGTTCAGTAGGTCTGTCCAGAGCCCACAGCATTTTCATGACACCTGCCCGTCTTCCAGCTTGAATCAGACCCACACTCCTGGAGAAACAAGCTCTCTTCCTTCACCTTGAGCCTGGAAATCCCCAGCCAGGACCAGGATCTTCCTGAGAGCTGGGTGGCTCCATCCCTGGCTGGCACCGCATACTTGTCTGCCCAGAGCCGGAGGCAGGCTTCTTTGGATGCTGCCCCACATGTGGAAGAAGGAGGGCTGAGCCTCCTTGGCAGGGCCTCACTGGCCACCAACCTTTTGGGGATGTGGCCTAGAAACCACATCCGGCCTGAGAGCCTCCCCTCCATTCTGCCTCTCACCTGGCTGGTAGACAGAAGGCCGGATGCTGGCGGTGGTGACAACCCGGGGCTTGGGCGCAGGGGCAGCTGAGGCCTCATTGTATGTATGAGTGGCAGGTGCTGGAGAGGTCGCCTTGGCGGGACTGTAGGCAGAGGCCTGGGGCCTGGAACCAAGGGAGGGGGGAGGAGTTAGTAGCCAGAAGCACAGCCCTACCCAGGCCCTGGGGCCTGCAGTCCTGGCAGGCTGTCTCCCCCAGCTTCAGGAGCTTCTGTGAGGAGGAAACCTGACAGAAGTCATCCCAGAGTTGCCAGAGGCTGTAAAGGAAAGACCAGAGCAGTCTTCGCAGGGAAGAAGCGGCTCCATGGGGGCTGAGTGTTTGTGAGCCTGGTGAGAGCAATACAGCCCATTGCTAGTGCTATCACCTTAGGAGAGAGGGAGGAAAATCACCGGCTTGCCAGAGAGACACGGAGAAAACCTTCACTCCCTGGGGAGAGACTTCCAGGGTGGGGCCAGGGCTGGAGGGGGCAGTAGCAGGAGAGAGGAGACAGATGAGGTGGTCAGAGCTACCCCTCTCCCTCAACCTTCTGACCTTCTGGGGCACAGCCTCAAACCACTGGCCGCCTCCCCATTCCCCTTCCCGCATTGCTGGAGGGAACTGCCAAGTCTCAGGTTTCTGAGTGCTCCAGGGAGGGCTCAAGGGGAGCCAGGAGACACAACCCCCGAAAAAACCACACACACACAGGCATCTCTTTACAGAATTCCTGTTGCCCTCTTCCCACTGAGTTAGCTGCCAAGGGGCCTAGAGCAGCCTTTTCCCACTTGTGACCCAGGAACCATGGGACCTCAGTGAAGGGGGGAAAGTGCCCCAGTTCGTTGCCCTCAGGAAATGCTGTCCTTGGCCTCTCCCCTTGAAGAGCTAAAAGTTCCAAGAACTGGAGTTAAGCAGCATGTTCAACTTTGTCTCATCCAGTGTTTCCCAGTTTCATTTGTCAGTGAACAACCTGCCCCCCCACTTTTTTTTTTTTTTCCATTTAAAACTCAAGAATACCTTACTGAACACATCCTTTGTTTCTCTCTACATCTTTCAGATACCACTGGGGGCCACGTGTCCCCAGGGCAAATGGGTCATTGATGGGGATGTTAGAGAAGTGAACCCTTGCTAATATGTCCCTGTCCCCCAGCCCCTGGTTTCCTGCCTTCCTTCCAATGCTCCCGATGGGCCCAGGTGCTGGGCAGAGTCAAAGGATAAGAAAGTATATTCTCCAGGGCTCTGAGCTAAGGACCCACCCCTGAGCTCCTGAGTGGATCCAGAAGCATGTATGGTGCTGCCCAGAGGGTATGGAGGTAGAATGAGCCTCAGACAGCCAGTGTCCTGGATGTGGGAGGTGTGCAGACTTACCGTGCCAAGTTACCATGTTGCTGACTGGGTGAGGCCATTGTCTTCCCTCCCGGGGCCTGCCTGCCCTGCTCTGATACACCACAGTGTAGTAGGAGCCTCAAAGGAAGAGGAGGAGGCAGTATCCCAGGGGTGCCCAGCTTCTAGTGCAGTGGAAGGCCTAGGGTCAGTGGGGCTTAACCAGGCTCTCCCAGCAGTGGAGGAAGCTTTCCCAGCATCCCAGAGCTAAAGGTCCTGTGTCAGGGATTGGTACTAGGGGAGGAAGCAGAGGCTTAAACCATCGAGCAAGGATTCTAAGGCCATGCCAAGAAAGGCTGGGGTGTCCATTCGCCTCCCACGGGCTCCCTCTAGCTCCATCTACCCTTGGGCAAGAAGGGGAGGTGTTTGGGCCCAGAGTGTGGTTCCTTAGTCCTTTCTGCTCTGGCCTGATGCTGGGAGCCCTCCAGTTGTCTCTCTGACCTCTACCTAGGCCTCATCTCCCTTTGCAAGGCAAAGGAAGGAAGGGTTTATCCTGTGGAGGGAGCCCTGAGGACCCCAGGACACAGATGACACAGAGGCCTGAAGCACAGTGCTGGAGCTCACCCTTGACCAGGGCCCCAGCGTCTGGAGCTCCTCCATCCAGCCAGGGAGGCATCTCCCCACTTAACAACAGAGACATTTCTTACCCTCTTCAAAGTGTCTTCTGTGTGTCCTTACCTGAAGAGATTTTGTGTGCAGAGGGGAAGCAACTTGCTAAGTGACCCCAGGAAGCTGGAATAAAACAACCCCTGGAGGCCCAGAGTGGGCTCACCCTTGAGACGAGCTGGGCTGAGCAAAGGCTGGGCCTGGCACCACCTAGGTCCTTGTGAAGCCGGGAAGGCGGCAGCACACAGGTCTGCAAGCCACTCTGCCCACCCTTCATCCTGCCTCAAGCCAGGGACCTATGAATCCTGACCCAGAGAGGCATGACCTTTCCAGCAAAACCCTGGGAGGGGAACATGGAAAGCTGGGAAAGCTGGCTCTGACCCCAGACACCAACTTGACAGCTTCCTCTGCCCCAGCAAGAGTTGGGCCTGTCCAGCCGTTACACAGCCTGGCCATGCTAGAATGACTCATCTGGCCTACCCCCTCCACCTTCCTGCAATCCCCTGTACCCTTCACAAACTGCAACCCCCATTGCCCCCATCCCCACCCCAATCTTTGTTGGGTATCCAGGAGGTCAGATTGAAATGATACTTGAGAGCATTTTATGTGCTGGGTGATTTACGCACACTTTTCTCTGTCCCAACCCTCAAAAAAGACATTGTATTAAGTATCTTAGCAGGTGAGGAACTAAGCTGCAGAGAAATGAAGTCACTTTCTGCAGTGGTGGAGCAGAGACTTAAGTCCCATGACATAGGCTGCCTCTGGAGGTAGCATGCTTTCTATCAAGAGATAAAGAAAGAGGGCAAGTTAGTTGCTAAATATCTGCCCAGACCTGGCATGCCCAGGTCAACACTGCCTCTGCTCCAGAGAGCCTTCCTTGACTTCCCCAGACCACAGGGACAATTTCTATTCTCCCCCTTATCCCAGTTCCAGGCCTCTGTTATCTGCGTGTGCGTGTGTGTGTGTGTGTGTGTGGGTGGGTGGGTGTGAGAGAGAGAGACTTTATCACTGTCTCAGAACACGTGCTGGCGGTCAAGGCAGCATGTCCCTGTCTCTGTCCTGACCCGCATAGTGTGCTCTCCTGCAGGGACCCAGGGTCTGCCCTTCACGCTCAGCACCGGGCAGTGCTAGGTTTGGCTTTCCAAGGACCCAGAGTCCTAACCACCTTGGACGAGCTTTTCCAAGGGCTGGACACAGTTGTCAACAGGTAGACCCAGGTTGAGCCTTTCCTGACTCCCTCACCTGAGGTCACGGCTGGCACGTGGGGGGCCAGTTACCTTGGACTGTCCGCAGGGCTTGAGGCAGGGGCTGCAGCAGAGGCGGTGGCAGCATGGGCAGTGGCTGCACTCAGGGGTGGCGAGGCGGCCCCGGGAGGGGCAGCAGCAGGCGGCTGGGCGGAAGCGGGCAGCAGCGGGGTGGCGGCCTGGCTGGTACACACTGGAGCATGCGCAATAGGGGTGCTGACGAGGCGGGACCAAGAAAGACAACAGGTCAAGAGGGTCCCGTATACACTGGAGCATGCGTAATAGGCATGCTGATGAGGCAGGACTGAGAAAGACAACAGGTCACGGGGTCCTGATGTATGGGGATGGTGCTGGCAGCAGAGACAGGCTGGGCGGAAGGCACCATCCATACTGCAAACAGGGTAGAATCACCCAGAAGGCGTGTTTCCAGGCTCAGGGAAGGAGCCTCCCAGGACCCAAGAGGGAAGGGCTCAGAGTACTTGAAGGTCCATAGTCACATCAAAAGTATTCTCAAGCCTGGCTAGTTTCCACACAACCCCCTGCTCCCAATTTCTGTGTACTTCCTATCTTGTCTTTCTCCATATATAAAACAAAAACACAGTGTGGTGGGAAAGTAGATTGAATTACCAACCAAGTTTCCTCACCCATCCTGTTTTCCTTCCCATTTTGCCCTTCCCCATTTAGTCAGAGGCATGCATTGTGTCTGAGAAGAGATGGGACATGGCACAAAGCAGAGGTAAGACATGTGCAGGCCCAGGGCTTCGACTGTGGAGTTGTGAGAGGCTGGGCATCAGGCTGCAGATGACTCAGGCCCCTGAATGCATTTGGAAGATGGACGAAAGCTACCATGTCAGGCAGGTCCAGGGCATCAGAACAAGAAAGGGGACAATGTGGCAAAGGGGATTCAAGGAGAGAGGGAGCCATGTCCCTGTTCTGGATAAACCCTGGGGATGTAGCAGGACCCCATGGTGAAGAGGCAGGCAGACCCAAGACAGCCCAAAGATCCCCAGGCCAGCGGGTGACCTAGCACCCGGAGAGGGTTTCCCCCACACCCCCTGAGAGTCATGGACATGGTCCTGAGTGCCCGTGCAGCTGAGAGGCACTGGGAACTAGAGAGGGGCTGCTCTGCGGTGTCACCAGCACAAGACCACGTGGGCTGGGAATATCCCAGCAGATGTCATCCCAGGCAGACCACCACCAAAGACCAAGGACCCACATGCCCCACCCCACTCTGTAAGCACCTTTTCCCCCAGCCCATTCAGACAAAAGAAAAGCATCAGAGCCTCGGGTGATGGGATTTGATTTCTGCCATCTCTGTGAAGCAGGGCAGAGAATAAAAATTAAATTATAGGAAAGCAAAGACATGCACATTCTTTGCTCCTTGGGGTCTTTGGACGAAGATTTGCACGCAAAACAACGGCAGCAAGATATGCAGCTCCTGCCCATGGAAATGACCTCCCCCATGTTCTGCAATTCATTCGCTGAACTCGTACCACCTGCCAGGCACATGTCTTTAATTTCTCACTCCAGTCCTCTGATGATCGGCTCCGTTCAATAGCTGAGGGAGTGGAGGCCGGGAGAATTCAGTCACCCAGCCTCCCAGCGCCTCCTGGCAGAGACAGCAGGATCTGAGTGACATGCCCTTGGATTTGAAGGAAGTCTTACCCAGGACCTCAAGGAGGAATAGAGAAACTTCTCGTGATTAGCCAAGTAGAATCTTTCCATGACAAAACACACTCTTCTTATTTGAAAACAGAAGACTAATCTTCCCTCTGTGAGTATTTACCATATGCTGGGTCTTGGGCTGAACTACTGTACAAATCTCAGTCCATTTGATCCTTTCAACCTCCTTGAATGATTGGTATCATGATCCTCGTTTTACAGATGAAGCCCCTGAGGTCCAGAGAGATTGAATCTCTGCTGAACGCCGTGCAGCCCCAAGGGGGGCAGTGAAGGGTATGAACCCTAATCACTACAAAGCTTCTCAGTCTTTCATAGGAAGACGAATCGCCTGGGAATCTTGGTAGAGTGCAGCTTCTAGTTCAGTGGGTCTGGGGGGCTGAGAGTCTACTTTTCTAACAGGCTCCCGGGAGGAATGCCGCTGCTGCTGGTCCGCAGACCACACTTTGAGTAGCGCCGTGCTGGAGAGGGCTCTCCCAGGTAGCAACGCAACTGGGCCATGCGCTGTTCACCAAAGCATTGCTGAAGTGATCTCCATCCAGCGAGGTGCATGGTAGCGAAAGGCATGAAATAGCAAGAGAGGGTTGGGGAACAAGAGAACCAGGGACTTGGCAAGGTTGTAGCCTGACTTTCCTGTGGGAGGGGGCACCATTCTTCTCCATGACCATGTGGAAAACATTCAGGGTGGACAAAGGCAGTGGCCATGTCCTGTCCAGCCCTTTCCCAGCTTAGTGGTTCTGACAGAAAGCCTCAGGCAGCCCTGCTCTCAGGCCTGCTGTATTAATGCCTTGAGGCCACTCACCCACCCTCCACAAAAGAACCTGGTTTCTAGAAGCCACGCCTATGAAGCATCTGCCTCAGAAAAGGGCTGAGTCATAGCACGGCGCTGGCCACTCAGACCCTCCTCAAGGTGTGAGCAGGTGCAGGCTGGGATGACTCAGGCTGACAAAGGACACCTGGTCCCCCTGTTGCATGCTTCTGGTGGGCTTCTGAGAACTGAGGACACCACTCAGGACTAGAGTGATGAAGATGTCTGAGTTAGAGACCGTATTCTGTAGGACAAACAGGAAGTTGGCTCTGCCTATCCCTTTTGCTCCAGTTCTCTGTCAGACCAGCTTACCTGGTGGCTCTCCCCAGGCATAGCTCCAAACACACCTGAATTCTGGGGGGCAAAGGTGGAGCTGAATGGGGGCCCTAGGAAAATTCATGACCTCACATCCTGTTTAGGAAAATTCATGACCTCACATCCTGCACTGTTGGCAGACACCAAGCAGCCAGGGCCTAGAAGAAGTAGGGGTGGCACTGAGGGTGTCCTGTAGGATTTTGGGTTCTTGTTTGGGTCAACTCTGGCCTGAAGTTCCACAGGCCCCCAGAAACACCAAGGAGTAGGTACAAGAGAGCAAGCACTGTAGGGGACTTATTAGGCCCTGGCTACAGTCCTGAAGAGAGTACCCATGAGATCACCCCAGCCTGGTCTAGAATTCAAAAGTCACCTCTTGACTTGGTCATAATCCACTTTAAATATCAAAGCAAAAAGCAGACTAGACCACCAAGCCACTTACACTCAAATGATCACAGCTGTGTGGGGGAGGGCATGGCCAGAGGAAACTTACAGCCTGGCTAGCCCCCCTTTCAGCCCATCTCTTCCCTCAGCCTGGTTGGCAGCAAGGGGAGCGTGCCAGCCCTGTGCCCCTGCTCAGTGGTGATGGCCCTTGATGGGGGGAATGGTGGGGCTTGGTTGATGTTCTTATTGATGATGGCAACATGTATGGGAAGGGTGCAGATGGTATTGGTGATGGTGCTAGGTCTTGGGTTTTGTGGTCATTGGGCTCAGGTTGGAACTGTGGGTGACGATGAAGGTGTTATGATTGATCGTGCGGTCGGGGGCGGGGATTGACAGTATTTAGGTGAGGATGCTGTTTGTCTTAGTTAAGAGAATGGGAAATGAACATCTTGGTTGATTGCATGATAGCAGAATACCAGTCAGGGGGTTGGTCTTGAAATTGTTCACACTGCCACCGACCGAGTTGGCATTCCATCTTGCAGCCTGATAGCTATGGCTCAGGGCAGCCCTGCCCACATCCCTTTGCAGCTGCGCTGCTGCAACACACAACTCCAAGGGCCCTGGGGTCATTATAATCTAAGCTAATGACACCCCTCAAGAACAGTGTCTGGCAATCTCCATAGGCTATAGTGTGAATGAAGCCCTGCAAACTTTGCTAGTCCTACATGGCCTTCAGAACACAGAGCACCCTGGCATCCCAGCTCTGGACCACTACCCATAATATCCATTCCAGCCAAACTGATTAACTCGGGATTCTAGGACACCCTTCTTCTCCTAAGCACCTCTGTTCCCTCTGCGAAGAACACCTGTTCAGCCTTCCCTAACTGCACTTGCTCCAGTCCTACCTAGTCATGAAGATCAAACACGAAGACACCTTCTTCCAGAAAGCATTCTCAGACCTCTGCTTGGAGGGTGCTCCCTGTCTCTGGCTCTCACATGACCAACCTTGCATCGTGGTCAGCCACCATCCACAGTGGTCCTTTCTGATTCCTTTGGCACCCACACCTGGCCAACTTGGTGCCTTTACTAAAGCCCACAGACAAAGAATGCTGGATGAGAAAATCTCTTCTCAGCATCCCCCAGAGGGCTTTATACAGTCCCCTGGCCTGGGGCTCCCAGTGCGCTTGGGAGTGCATTCCCAGTGCGCTCCCAGTCCAGGGGTCAGGGGTTATTGGGAGGACACTGGGCAGGCTGGAAAGCAAATGAGGGCCTTCCAGGGCTTCAAGAGGGATCCAGCAGGCAGAGGCTGAATACAGGGGCTGCAAGGTCACCAGCTCTGACTAGTGGTCCTCTGTCAGCCTCAGACACCCACTGCCTGGGACTTCTCTCTGTCTGGCAGCGTATGGCCCCACAACCTACCCTTGGGCCTTGGATGTCCTCAATAAAAGTCAGCTAAATATGGGGCGCACCAGGGTGCCTTGATGCAAGCAGGAGTCCACATCCCCCCTTCCCTGGTGATCCCCCAGCCACCTGCCTTGCCTGGTCCTGGCCTTGGACTCAGACTGCTAGAGGCAGGAAAGGTTTGGGAGTCCAAGGTGGAGTAGGCTGGTAGGGTGCTTCAGGGAGCATCTCAGCGTGGTGGGCAGCATAGACCTCTCCCCCTTGGCCATCCCTTCCAGGTGGGATTGCCAAGTCCCTAGAGGCAGAAAGAAAGCCTTTGCCCAGGCAGTGGGAATGGGAGAGACTTCTCTGGCCAGTCCAGCCATAGGGAGGGACAGTTGGGGAGCGCTGGGAGATGGACCTTCACATCTGCCTTTGTTTTTGGTTCCCTATGGTTCCCTCAATCAAGGGACAGGCTGATGGGTAGGCAGGTGTGTAGGGAAGACATGAGCCAGCCAGCCTGGACCTTCCTAAATGCTCAGGACAAGGACAAAGCTGCAGGTGGCTGGGGCTAGACGCAAGGTCAAGCTGGCGGTCTTCCACACCTGCCTGCCGCCTAAGCAAAGCTTCAGCAAGCCCAAGGATCCCCCCTCCTCTCCTCTCAGTCATGGCGTCAGCCCACTGAGGTCCCCCAGCAGTTCCCGTGTGAGTGGCTCTTCAGTCTGGGCAAGCCCTTTCCTCGCTTCCTGAACCAGGTCTGAGCATGACAGCATCTTCCTGGGCCAGGGGCTTGCAGCGACCCGGGAATGAGGATGATTTCTGATCCGTAGGTCTGCTGGTGTGGCTGGGTATGGGAGGGGAGTAGGAGACATTCCAGAACCTTACCCCGCCCATCCCCACTGCCCTCTGGGAGGCTATAGCTGCCCTGTGGGCCCGCAGCACAGACTCCCAGCCACCATTCACTGTCCCCTGAGCTCCACCAGCCCAGGGGGGCCCCCGAGTCAGGAAGTCAGAGGCAGTCAGGCAGAGCTGCACTGGGTTCCAGCCCCAGCAGGCACCACTGAGCCCCTTTTCAGGGGGTGCCTGTCCTCTCCCCATCTCAGAACGCCCCCTTGAGTGGTACGCACACAGGCACAGCATGACTGGGGCTGGTTTGGTTCATTTTAAATCCTCTTTATTTCAGAACAAGCATGCATATATGTACAGAAGAGAGTACTAGGGAGCCATCGCACACAGCACAGAGAGGAGAGCGCACACCCCAATCTCACCACAGCTGGGAGGGGCCTCTACCTTGTCTACCCTGGGGCTTCCACTTCCTCCACAGAGAGCCTAGTTCTGGGCTGCCTGGGCTCCAAAGGGCAGGGAGAGAGAGAGTGGGGCCGGGCGGCGGGGGTCAGGGCGGGTTGGCCTCTTCCTGGGACCCTGACCTAGAGGCAGCTTATTCCAGGACGGCACTAGGTCAGACTGCCTCTCTTAGGAGCTAAGGGGGGTGGGAAATGGCCCAGGGGCACATTCTGTTTCCCTTGGGTCTGTGGTACTATGCCAGCCAACCCTGCCATGTCCTCTCTGATCTATGGCTGAGGCCCCGGGCAGGGGAGCAGAGGCGTGGGCCCATGGGGGTGGGGGGGGGTGAGGGTGGCACTGGGGGGGCAGGAGTGGGCGTGGAGCTGTGTGGCGCTGGGCCTCGGCTGTCAGCTCTGGGGTGGGCAGAGAACAGAACTGCTGAAGGTTTCTATCAAAGGTGCCCCCCAGCACAGTTGTACATTCTCAAGCATCACCGTGGGGCTCACATGCCAGAACTGTGTGGGGGGTTAGGGGGTGTCCAGCCTGAGAGGGGTGGGGGCATTCCAGATAGCCTTTTAGCTTTTAACATTAAGGATTTGGGCCGAAAGGCCATGATGCCAGTTGCGCAATTTGGCAAAACGAGGGCTGTTACGTTCCGTTTCAAACCTTTCCCTGTGGCACAGAGAGAGAGAGAGAGAGAGACAGAGACAGAGACAGAGAGAAGAGAGAAAGAAAGAAAGGGGTTAGGGGATGTGTCCCATTCCCCTGTGTGATAGCTCGGGCAGGGGGCATGGGAGGGGGGAGTTTGGTTTGGAGAGGCTTGGCCACCCACGGAGTACTTTCCAAGTTTGGGACAAGACTAGAGTCCCAAGGACCAGGATTGGGACTAGAGTCCCTTAGTGGAATAAGAAGGAAGCCACAGAGAAAGGACCTGGCTAGTGGGCCTAAGGGCTGGCTGGGCAAGGGGGTGGGCCTCTGGGTTCTCCCTGGCCCACGTGGTGAGGGCTGGGCAGGGCTGCTTTGGCTCTCGGGACTGAACCACATTGGCAGGTGGGCCTAGCATGGTCTCTGTCCCCAGGCTGGGCATCAAGAAAGAGGAATGCCTGTTCCCATGATGAGATTTGGTGAGCAGACCTGTCACCTTCCTATGCTTCCTTGGCCTCTGCCAAGCCTTCTCTGTTCCCAGACAGAAGCCTTCACGTACCACCAACTGCCCGCACCCGCCCAGGCCTGAACACAGCCAGGTACACACGTGCAGCACGTTCTCACGAGACCAAGGGCACACCTACAGAGAACCAGGACTTCCCACAACTTCCCACCCACAGGGCCTCCGCAGCTCCCCCCACAGCCTGCTCAGCCAAGGCGCAACACAAAACCGGCAAGGCGCAGCCAGAAATGCAAACACAGAGGAGAGTGTGTGCCTGGGGAAATGCAAGTGCCACAGATGCCAGAACCCTAGACCTTCCAGGCTGGAGGGACCACTAACGGCCTCCAGACCAGAGGTGCACATTGGTGGCCCAGAGGCCCACATCTGGCCACAAACATGGTGTGTTTAACCTGGATTGTGTTTAAAACTCCTTTTAAAAATTATTTGCTACATCCAGACCATGGAATACTATTCAGTAATAAAAAGAGATGAACGAACCATGGGTACACTCTCTAACTTGGCTAAATCCCCGGGGAAATCAGGTTGACAGAGAAAAGCCAATCCCACAAGGTCACGGACTGTATGATTCCATATACACAACAGACTTGAAATGATAAAACTAAAGAAGTGGAGAATAGTTAACAGATCGGTGGTTGCCACAGGTCAGGGAGACGGTGTGCGCGGTAGGGAGGTGGGTGTAGTGATACATGGGCAACAGGGGGAGAAGCCTTGAGGTGATGGAAATACTCTGTGTTTGGCTATCCCAGTGCCCACAGGCTTGTTGTGATTTTGTTCTGTAGTTTTGCAAGGTGTTATCATGGGGGATAAAGGGTATAGAGGACCTCTCCATATTATTTCTTGCAACTGCATGCCAAGCTGCAATGATCTCAAAATAAGTAGTTTAATAAATGAATTGCCAGCCAACAAAGGTCAGGAAGATCAGCGTTAGGTCTCAAAATCAGAGATGGGGCAGTGCTGGTTTTACATTTCTCTAGCCATCCTGCATCCCCACATACACATTTTATACCACCCCCGTCTGCATTACAATCTCCCCCTCTACACGTGGAGTGTATGCATGCTGCATGCTGTGTCTCTGCGGAAGATTCTGTTCGACTGCCAACGTACTGGAAAACCACTGTTCCAGACCAAACTTTCCTGATACCAACAGGAAGCGAAGGCCCAGAGACATCACATGAATGGCCTAAAACCACGCGGAAAGTCAGCAGCAGAGCTGTGAGCTAACTAGGACCTCTCCGAGGTTGGGAAGAAAGAAGGAAGACAGCAGAAGCATGGGCCCTGATGGCAGCAGGATGTGTGGCAACAATCGACCATCCCATAGAGGCCACCCAGGACAGAGACATGGCCGGTCTGTCCAGCCAGGTTCACAGCCATTGTCATCAGTGCTCAGTGACAGGCTCGGAGATAGTCCCCGAGAGTCGGAGACTCTAGCAAGCTCTGCTTGCAGTTGTTGGTAAATTTACAGCCTGCCCAAGAGAGGATCCAGGGGAGGAAAGAAGAGAGGGAGCAGAGAGAGGGGAGAGCTGGAAGGAGAGGAAGGAGAAGTCCTAGGACACCCATGGGGGTTTCTCAGGGATACCCAGGGAGGGTGCTGGTTTCTCCAGTGTGGTTTTCAGACTTGCTAGGCGGGCAGACCACCAAGAATAAAAAATCCACAAAGTGCAGGTGACTTTTGCCATCTGTGTGAAGTTTCCCTATGGGGGAGGGCTCTGAGCTTGGCTGGCCCCAGGGGAGTCAGCCACAGGAGCTGGGACAGAGCTGACTGTGCACAGGGAGGGAGGGAAAAGGACCCTGGGTGCTTGCCTAGGGAGGCCACAGTGGGGAGGAGGGAGGAACTGGTAGGTGCCTGAGCTCGGCTGAAAGTATGGGAGGGAGAGGAAAAAGAACCTTGGGTGCGGGGCACCGTGGAGTAGGGACTTAGAAGAGTTTTTATGCTGTTTGTGGAGGAGGGTGCAAGGGCCCCCCTCCCCTCCGACTCCTCTGTGAACTTGTCACTCAAATCAACTTTCTTCCTTAACCCTTGGGGTCTAAGAGAGGGGCTGAGTTCTTCACACAGGTGAGCATTGCGTAAAGGCAGAAATCGCACTTACAAGATGGTTGAGCTACAAGCAGAGGGGCAGGGGATGTCTGGGTTACACACTGGGGTCCTCTGGGATGGTCACGCCCAAGCAGTGGGAACCCGATGCCTCAAAGATTCGGACCCCGCCTCGGACAAACTAGGCTCGCCTTCACGTCCACCCTCATCAGCGCAGCCCCGCGTGGGGCTGACCTTCTGAGGCATCAGACCCCCGGAGCGCTTGCCCCAAGTTCGACAGAAGCTGTGGTGACCTCTCTGAGATTAGAGGCTCAGCTCTTGGAGGGAGGCCTGGTTTGTGGTCTGCTACTTCAGACGGAGGCCAGGAGCCCCAGTACTCCCTGCACCCCCGTAGGAGCTGGCAAGAGCTGCTATTTCAGTCTGCCTGGAGAGTTTGCTAAGGTGCTGGGGTCCTTCCAAGGAGGGGGCCAAGTCCACAAAAGATGTCTGGGCTATTTAGGGGCCCACCCTGCCTCGCCTGGAAGGAGAGGGTCCCTGGAGATTAGACTCTGCCTTGGGCTGGCCAGCAGGTGGGCACGGGAGACTCT
Organism: Mustela nigripes; assembly: GCF_022355385.1. Classification (NCBI taxonomy): domain Eukaryota; kingdom Metazoa; phylum Chordata; class Mammalia; order Carnivora; family Mustelidae; genus Mustela; species Mustela nigripes. The sequence goes on along the minus strand of NC_081560.1, from coordinate 150,092,269 downwards.
GAGGGAAGCCACCTGCTGCTACCAGATGTGGGGGACACCTTCAGTGTCAAGAGCCAGGACCCTGAGGAGAGGAGAGCAGAGCTATGCACTACTATAGGACTATTGCAGGGTTGGCGTGGGGAGCAGGGCAGGCCTGGGAAGTGAAGCAGAGACACTCTGAGGAGAGAGGATGCAGGGTCCTGGGACAGGCAGACGGCCTCCTGCTGTTGAGGCCAGAGCCTCTGCTCTGGTACAGAGCCTCTGCTCACAGCATTCCTGCCTGTCTCCACCCCCCGCTACCCCTGCCCCACCCACAGCAGTAGGAAGAAGAAAGCCCCTCTGCACGTGTACAAGCCTAAACAGGCTGTTGCCCAGGCCCCAGTGTCAGCAAACTCAGTCTCGGCTGGAGTCTGCTATTTGGAAGTGGTGTGCTAGGATACCTCCCTGGGGAGACAGCCTTCTGAGATCCCTTCCTGTCAGTGCTGCTGAACTGGGAGGAAGAGAAGGACGTGGGCCCCTTCGGTGGACAGGACGGGTCAGCAGGGTGTGGGAGTGCAGCTTCTGACATGGGAATGGGGCACAGCCCCCCTGGGGAGCAAGATCCCTGACCAAGCCAGACCCAGGGTGGGGACAAGCGTGCTTCCTGCTGCTCAGATAGCCACTCGGGTGACCCCAGGGTATGATCAGGGACCACAGTCCCTCCTCAAACCTTAATCACAAACAGAACGGGAGCACTGCACCCAGCACAAGCCTTACTCCCGGGGCCTCTGGCTGCTTATGATTCAGTGAGACGAGATCGCACACCCACCTCCACCGACCACAGGGAGAATGCACATTTTGTGGAAGGCTCTGAGGACCACTTCCTGGAGATTAAAGTCAGGAAAAGGGAGTGGAGCAGGAGGCTTCTGCCCCTCCAGTCCTGGGTAGAAGTCTTGTCCCTGAAGCTTCACAGCCCGGCCAGAGACCCCAGTGGGTCTCTGTGGGGGAAGCTATTTTTTCTCCGGGGGTGGGGGGTGGGGTGGTGGTGTGTGTGAGTGTGTCCAGAACTGAGGGGGAAGCAGGATGGAGCCTCTATTTGGGCTCTCTTTCCAAGATTTCCCTACAGAAAACCCTGCAATAGCTGGCAAGAGGCTCTAAGACGTGCAGCAGCCTTCTTCTGGGGGCTGAGCCAGGCTCCTGTGGGATTAGGCCCCAGGGGGAAGGACTGATCTGCCCACATATCTCCAGGCCTAGGCAGAACAGGCCCTGGAAGATGCTTCTGAGAGGAGGGAATGACCAGTGAGGCCTGGACACAACCCTTCTTTCGAGCTTTGGTGTTCTCACTCAAGAACTTTGCAGAGCCTGGGCGCCTGGGTGGCTCAGTGGGTTAGGCCGCTGCCTTCGGCTCAGGTCATGGTCTCAGGGTCCTGGGATCGAGGCCCGCATCGGGCTCTCTGCTCAGCAGGGAGCCTGCTTCTCTCTCTCTCTGCCTGCCTCTCCATCTACTTGTGATTTCTCTCTGTCAAATAAATAAATAAAATCTTTAAAAAAAAAAAAAAAAAAAGAACTTTGCAGAGCCTGCATATTCCCAGGGAAATATGAGAGACGGAGGTTCTGCCTTCTAGACCGTGCCTGGTTAGTGAGGTGTGAGCTCAGAGTGCCCGGCCAGGAGAACAAAATGTCCTCAGAAGTACTCACTGCAGGGGCAGGGCTCTGTCTCACACGAGGGAGAGAAAACACGCTGCAGGCTTCCTGATAGAAGGCTATTTGCTGGGTGTGTGTGTGTGTGTGTGTGTGTGTGTGTGTGTGCTGTTGGTGGGCAGTAAGCCCCTCTGCTGGGGAACTACACTCCTCATCAAAGCATTCATATGGGTAGCTTCAAAGAGGAGGTGGAAAAAAACAACAGAGTGCCATGGAGCCTGGGAGTGGGGACGGCTGACAGCTCCGTCACACTTCAAGTAGCTAGGTACTATCTATTGAGCGAAATCTCGTGTCTTCCCATTGGGGCTTTATGTAGACACCGTGCGGGCACTAAAGGGTTAACTGTGACTGGAACTACAGGCCATTTTAAGCAGGCCTGGGAGGACCACGCTTTCCCTTGGATGCCCCAGCCAAAAAGTGAGAACAGTTTGGACTGGCATAAATAGAGGTCAGAAAATAAAAGCCCCCGTCAACTCTGAGCTGACCCCAGAGCCCCACTGTCCACGCAATCCTGAGATCACTACATGCCGGTTAGCCACGTACAGAAAGCCTGGACCCACGTACCAGAGCCCCTCTGAGCCCCAACGCCTTACGGGGAGGCTGCCACAGAACGCATCCCCAAGGCAGACTCTCCCAGGAAGAGCACGCACATTTGCTGCCACAAGTACAAACACAATCATACGGGGCCCCAGGCCTCACCACGGAAGACCCTAGCAGGTTCCAGTGGGTTTCAGGGCAGTGTGCCCTCCTCATGCCCGGGCCCGTGAGCACCTGGATACAGGTGGTAGGTTAGTGGCTATGGCCTCAGGTCTGCCACCTTCAGGGGAACATACCCCAAGACACTCAGCCTAGCAGCAGCCACCGTGCTTTGAGCAATCAATGGAACTAATACCTCAGTGTAGGTATGGACAGGTGAATCCTAAGGTGAGGTACCCGTGCCCAGCACAGCCCTCCACATGCCTGCTTCCCTGTGCCCAGCCTCCAGACTCACTGGGGACAGGCCCTGAGCTGAGCACGCAGGCAAGGCTGCTGGCCCGGTGCCCTCACAGGGAGAGATGCCCTCATTCTCAACAGCCCAGCAAAGGCCAAAGCAGCCCTGCCCCCTGCCCAGGGACAGAGCCAGGAGAGCCCAGAATCCTTATTCCTGCAGCTTGGGCCCAGGGGATTGAAACTCTACTCCAGGCACCCAGCTCAGTGACCTGGGACGAAGGCCCCAAGCCAGGGTCTGCTGGAGCCCTGCAGGGGCCAGGAGCTTCCAAATACATAAACTTGAGAGTTTCCATCCATGAGTCATGTGACCTGGGAGCTGCCTGGGGAGGGGCTGAGTTAGGAGGGACAAGGCCACAGAACCTGAGTCCGGGCACTTACCTTGACCGTCGTAAAGCTTCTTCATCAGGGTCTTGCACTGTGGGAAGAAAATTGTTGATTAGGAGGAATCGCAGGAAACGTAGGAGTCCCCACCGAAGACTGAACAGTGATTGCCCCCAGCCTGTAAACCGTGGCAGGGGAAGACTGTGTGCTGGGCAGAGGGCAGGGGGAGACCAGAGGAAATGTTGCCATTGGGAGGGAGTAGTCCAAGGTGTGGCTTTTGAGGTCCTCGTATCCCAGCTCTGGGTCATCACATGGCATGTGGCTGCCCCCACTGCAGTTAGAGACCTGGGCAGAGGGCCCATGTCATTCAGCAGCCTGCCCCAAGGGGCCCAGAGCGGTCAGCAGGCCACTAGTTATCTGACAAGACCAGCTCATCTTCAAGGGCAGGGGTTTGACAGCCTGGCTGTTGTGGGCCCCTCTGCATCTCCCCTGCCCGCGCCCTTCCCCCACCCCAGCCCCACTTACTGTATTCTGTCCCCGTCATCTGGGCCAAGATACGGAAAGAGCGAGACTGCAGGTTGGAGGAGCGTCGGGCCCACTCGTCAGCCTCGTCTTCCGGCTTGTTCTGGTTCTTAATCACGGCCTGGTACACGGGGGAGGCACTGTCCACAGCAAGGTCTTTAATAGGAAGGCTCCTGCAGGTCAGAGAGAAGCGTGAGTGAGGGCAAGGCTGGAGGCCTGCTCCTGTCCTCCTGCACTCCCCGCCGCGGCTCATCCACTTGCACCCTTATACCCTACACACCAGTCGGTGGCCCCTGCTTTTCTCAACCCGCTGTGCCCTCCACCCACTGCCATCCGAAAGCCTGTGACAAGGGCTTGGCCTGGGTCCTCAGTGCTCAGAGAGGCCACAGCAATTCCTCACGGATCCCTTCAGCCACGCCCACACCCCACCCTGGGCTGACTCCACACACAGACCTGAAAACCCACTCCCATAGCTACTGCCGCCTACCCCAGTGGGGAGGGCTATATCTCTTTTAAGGGAAGAAGAGGCAGAATAGGTCTCTTGAAATAATTTCAACCTCTCTGAACAATTCCTGAGTTTGGGGCTGGGTGACAACGGGCCTTTTGCGGGGACTCAGAGGCTTCTTCAGGGTCAGTCCTTTGTCCCCTGCACACTGTTGGATCCAAACAGGGAGCCACCAGTGCCAGGCCTGACCCAGAAGAGGAGTGGGGGCCTCCTGTTCAGCAAACACGGGCAGGCATGGTGGGGAGGTGGCGTGAGAAACAAGGCAACAAGTCTGATGGGCTGGTGTTGCCTGCAGATGGGGAGGGGGGTTCTGGCCTGGGGGAGCTGGCGGAAGAGCTGCAGGGAAGGTCATTAGTCTTCTGCTCCAGAGCAACACGGCCTTTGGAGGAGGAACTGGTGACCTTCCCTTAGACTCCTTTAGGCACATGGCAGGTGCTCAAAACTTACTTAAATGAATGAATCCCAGATCAGAGCCAGAAGGAACCCCAGAATCTCTTGGGTCCAGGATCTCCCAACCTGAATCAGACTGCAGGGCATCTTACAGGTGCCCACTTATCCTGGCCAGTGAGAGCTGGAGAATCCTAACTGTCCAACCCACACTCCAAGGAATTAGGGTGGACTTGAGTCAAATTCACAGCAGTGACGGCCTGACTCCCCAGCCTATGGACTAGCGGCCCAGCCCTCTCTTCTTAGAGATGCTGAAACTGAGGTCCAGAGAGGCTAGCTCCAGCTGACAGCATGTAGGGGCCCTGTTGGGTCAGAGCCCAGGCTTCCTGCGTCCCACCCCACAGTCCTTTCCATCAAATTATCTTCAGCAAAAATGGCTGAGAGAGGCAACTTCTGCCCACTGGGGCCTTGCTCACCCCAGATGCTCCACACCTGGAGACATGGCCCAGCCCAGGGACTCACTCTGTGAAGTCTCCACTTGCCTGCTGCTATGGCCACCTCTACCTGCCCTCCAAAGGGCCAGCTGGCTGGGAGAGGGGCCTCCCCAGAGCCCACATCTTCTAGCCTCTCTGCAAGGAGCTGGAAGGAAGCACTGGCCTACTTTCCCAAGACTGGGAGTTCCTTAAGATTGGTCCCCAGTGTCAGGCTCAGAGTGTGTTCTAAGAGCAGAGGTGGAGAAAGGTGACAAAAGGTGACCAAGACTGCATGGAGCTGCCCCTACTTCCCTGAAGGGTCTGCCTGGCCCCCCAGGAGCTCGAGCTACTGTCCACCTCAGATCAGATGGGGAAGACCAGCAGATCCCTCTGGGGTCCAGCAGCAGGGAGGCTGGGGATGCCCAGAAAGCAGAGGAGACAGTGGGGTCTCATGCAAGAGGCCATTTCTGGCATAGGGAGGAGCAGAGGCAGGTCTGCTGCCTTCGAGTGAGAGGTACAGTAGGAAAGAAGAAGCAGGACTCCCCGGTCTGCTAGAAGGGAAGGAGGAAGTGTGGATTGTGGCAAGGTATAGACCCAAGGCCAGGCCCTGCCCTTGAATCTGCCTACACACAGCTGTTCGGTCCAGAAAGTGGATGGAAGGTGTTTGCTACCATTTTCCTGGAATGTGCCCTTGAGACACTCCCCTGTTCCTTCCACAGCTCCAGGGGCTCAGAAAGTTCCCAGGGGTGAGTCCCTTGGGATTCACATTGCTAGCTCCACTTTCCACGGTGCTGTGCAAAGACCAGGGATTTGCGTTGTTGCCACGACAGCCCCTGGGAGTCAGATGAGGGAATTCCTGTTCCTTTTGAGACTCCAGGACTCCAGGAGAATATGTACAGAGAAAGGATGGAACAGGCCCTATAGTCCTGGGACCCTGGGTCTGAGGCGACTCTGGAGCCACTCCCAGTAATGGTCTTCTTGCCACCAAATACATGTCACAGTTACCACAACATCAAGGTCACCTCTAGACACTTACCCACTGTCCACTGCCCTCAAATCTGACTCATCTTTGGCCTCCCATGGATGATACTGGCAGGTGCTGGCTCCTTCAGATCCATGAGGATCCTAGGGAATGGCCTCCAAGAGGCCCCCTCATCACTCCTTCCCTGAATAATGGCCCCACGTGGATTCTGACATTCAGGTCTCTGCTGTCCCAGAGCAGACAGGAGCTGCCGCAAAGCATAGCCCAGAGATCCACTCCCAGCCTTGGGTGCAAGAGAGGCAGTGTGATGTCACTACTCTGATTTCCATGTTCATAGTGACGTTATTGGAGGCAAAGCCCAAAAGCACTTGCCTGTATAGTCTCCTGAGCATGTCGTTTGGCTGTGAGGTGGGTGTGAGGAGGAACATGGACAGAACCGCTGTCCTCAGACATATCCCACCAAACCCACACACCATCCCTCGACCAGACAGACGACCACGACGCGGAACAGACAGTGTGGAGTCTACTTACGCCAGCGGCGACGCCCTGCCAAGCAGAAGAAAGCCCAGCAGTGAGTGCGTGTCCATCAGCGGATGGCAGAGGGGCCGCGCACACACAAGGGAGCGGGGTTAGGGTCAGAAATGAGTTAGGGGAGTGGGGTGGATAAAGGAGGAAGAGAAAGAGACAAAAAGAAAACTGTCAGTGAGGAAGGAATCATGGACATTAACAGCAGAAACGGAGCACCTTATGGCACAGGACGGCTCCTACCCCCTGGTACCACGGACGCATCAGCCCAGCAGGGCGAAGTTAGAAGGAAGGGGAAAGCAGGTTGCTTCCCAGGCACACAGGGAAGGGAGGGTGAGGGAAGGGCGAGGGGAGGGGAGGGGACAGGAGGAAGGTGGGAGAGGCACTCTGAGAAGCCTAGGTTAGGTCAATGTTGCGTCATGTTAAAAAAAAAAAAAAAGAAAGAAAGAAATAGTGGTGAAACCAAATGATAGTAGTCTTTTTGCCAAGACAAAGAATATATAAAGTTAGTGAAGAGCAGTTCTTCCATTATTTTCCACTGAACTTCCCTCTGGCAACCTTACCGCTCTTAAGGGCACACCAAGGACACACAGGCAAACAAATGTTAACAGGAAATCCCTGTTAGCTTTTTGGCTTAGTCAGGCAGCCTTGTTTTCCTGGGTACACATGAGCAAATGGTTGTGTTTTGAGACTTACGTGGTCTTATTTTCTGCTTTGAATGGTGGGATTAAAGAAATAACACTCTCCACAGTTCTGCAAAGAGCTACAGCTCAGAACCTGGTGGGTTTGAGACTCAGGGCTCCAGGGCAAGCAAACTCTGCCCCCTGGTGGCCCAAGGAAGCACTGTGCGTGGAAGAGGAGAGGTGTCCGCACACTGTTCCATCCTTTGTCCCCTGGAGCCTCCCCCTTGTAACTACAGGTACCGTCCTGGCCACCAGGGCTGAGTTCTGCAAAGGCCAAGCACTATCAGAGTTATCTGGGACTTTTGAACCCTTTAATCTCTCTTACAAACATCTGTTTTTCCTAGCTTCGGAAAAAAAAAAAATACAACCATCGTTTTAAGATTTCTTGCTTTGAGTTGCTTAAGGTCCTGACTTGGGGATAAGATGTTGCCCAAAGAGATTACCAGTCAATTCTGAAAGTTAACAATGATATTCTCAAGTAGAAAACAATACGAATGTTTGTGTGAGAGAAAGAAGGACAGAAAGATAGAGACAGAGAGACAGAAAGAGACAGAGATGGAGAGACACATACAGGGAGAGAGAGATACAGAGAGACTATGAGAGACAGAGAAAGTAAGAGGGAGTGAGGTCCCTATTACCATTTGCACTATTAGCGGTTTTTTCCCCCACAAATGATTCCCAGCCAACTCTTTCCCTATTTAACACTCGAGTTCCTCAACCATTGCTAACAGGCAAATTCTAAGAACCAAGGATGCCTTAAATCTCATTGCCTTGAGATCGGGCTTCCCTGAGTCCTGGGTGTTTCCCAGGCTCTGCCGTGGGCTGACTACAACCAGTACCTCAGATGATTTGTCCAGAGGCCCCTTCCCAAACAAGAAACTTGGTCATCCGTTTGAATTGCTCTCATCATTGAAAAAAAAGCAAAAACTTCCCCCAAAGAATGGCTTAGTCTATGAGAAGACTGGTTTATCCAGATGTGACCCAGGATTCCAGATGTTTCTTTCTAAACTGACCCCCTTGCGGAGTCCGGGGGAAAATGCAGAAGCTGTGAGAAGCGCTTGGAGCAAGCACCATATTCATTGATTCTCCACCCTTCTCCTAAACCTGAGACTGATTCTGAAGAGAGAATATGGTGTTCTGGAAGGCATGGCAAAGGTTCCCCTCCAACAGCCATGGCCCTAGAGGCTCAAGGTGAGGGAGGAAAGCTGGTCTCGATACCCAACGTCTCTGATGGCACCAAGCAGCCTGGTGCCGTTGGCCTCCACTGGTGAGGAGGCCCAGCCAGTGGTGGAGGCGATGACCGATGAGCAACAGCGGAGGAGGGGAGGCGCTTACCCACTGAAGTCACTGCCCTGGGCCTGGGCCTGCCCAGCAATGGCGTCCATAATGGCGTCCTGGGAATACATGCTGATGGGTGTGTTGTACTGCGCATGGATGATGGTGGCCTTGCCGCCCAGCCCCTTCACCTCAATGGGCTTGTGGGTGGACAGGGCAGAGTCCTTCAGGGCGTTGGGGTTGAACCGTTCCTGGTAGTCGGCGCTGGGGGAGGGCAGTAGGGAGAGCAGAGGAGGAAGAGGAAGGGAGGCGGAAGGAGAAAAGGCAACAGGTGGTGTTACACAGGGGGTCAAGGAAAGGGCTGGTGATGGAGAGACCTCCCAAGGCCTGATCCCAGATAGGTCCCCCAAGTCCCCTGAACTATGGACAGTGGGATCTGGTAGAGAAAACCCTAGCACCCTCCCCAGAGCCCTTCGTGGCCGGTTTCTCTCGCCCACCCTGGCAATACCAGACCTCTGGTATTCCAGACATCTGGAAGCCTCTGCTCAGCCTGAGCGAGCTACATCTCAGGGTCAGCAGGGGGCGCCAGGCATTGGAAGCTCTCTCACCTCACCAGCAAGGAAGCAGAGACAAAGAGGGTTGGGAGTCGGGGACAGGAGCTGGGCCACACGTGAGAAGCAGCGGCAGCCCAAGCAGAGTCCAGAATGACCGAAAGGCAAAAAGCAGCCCCGCGGGGGCACCCATAGGGGTTCTGAGCAAGGTTCCTCCATGATGGGGCTCATCCTGCTGGCCATGCCCTCCGTGGCCCAGGGCTCTGCTCTTCCAGATGATCCAGGGCACGGGTTTCTTCCTTGGAGCAGGACTCGGGCTGCTCAGTACCCCTCAAGTCCAGCTGGCTGTGCAGCCCGCAGTCTCTGCCCATCGGGGCGCTCCCCTCCAACAGATGAGCGCACTCCCCGGGCCCAGAAGATCAAGCGCAGCCCTTTGGAGTGGTCCCGCCACCCCCAGGACAGAAATGTCTTCAGGCTCACGTGGAACCCAGCAGGAGCACGGCACACACTCCACCACCGTCCTCCCCTCCCCCCAGAGCCAGCCTGCTGGTCCGAAGCAGCCACCACAGGAAAGGACCAAGGGAAAGGGCACATCAGACATCCGACAGAGACCTGGCACCCCTCCCCCGTGCCTTTCCTCCATACTTGCAGATCCACTCACATGCAGGCTCGCTCCGGGACACGAATGCACGCCCACTCACACATGCACACGCATGTACACGTGCTGACGCAGGCGCACGCTGTCCAGACCCACAGACACTCGGACGCATGCTGGGGTATGCACACGAGCGCACACACATGCTTTCCTTTGATACTAACTTGGCTGGAGAGTTGGCTACCACCTGGGGAGGAGAGAAAGAGCAAAGAAGACAGGGCTGTCAGAGTGTGGTCCTGCCAGGGGCTCTGAGTGCTGGGACCATCCTCAGACTGGCCCTCATGGAGGCTGCTCCAGCTCTGACAGGCGCGGGGTGTGGGGGTGCCGAGGAGAGGGGCAAGGCTCCAAGTCAGGGTCACGGCCTCTGAGTTTGGGTCAAAGGTGCTGACAGTGGTGCTACCCTCTCAGTAGGTCCACAGTCCCTGAAGCTTTGCCAGGAGTAAGGGTTTTCTAGTCCATCTTCATGGGTGCCACATACTGCCTGGCTGGAGACCCCAAGACAGGAAGATAGAGAGGGAGACAGGACCAGCTGCGGCTGCTATGGGCCAAGCCCAGGCTGTAGGTGCCTCCTAGCTAGTCAGCCATTCTGGACGTATCCTTGTGTAATTGGCAGTGGTGCTGGGGGTGTGCAGTCGGGTTACCCACAGTCTCCCAGATGTACTCTCCCTCCCAGAGTGGGCACAGGCAGCCCTGGCTGCTACTTCTGGGGCACAGGGGTGCAGTCCCCTGTGACTGTCCCTAAAGGCCCTGTGGATGGTCAGTGAAGCAGGATGGAGGAAGGCAGAGGCTCAGGAGAAGGTCCAAGGGGTATTGCAGGAAAGCCCCTAGCCAAGGCAACCCAACTCAGACCTAAGAGGGACCCTGCCCTCGCTTTTGTCTAGAGCGAGCCTCCTGGAGCATCATCTCTTTGGAAAGGCATTGCCTGCATTAGGTTTCCTTAAATGCAAATCCCTTGCAGGGCAGACCAGGGCAACACCAATGGCCTTGTCAGAAACCTGAGGGAAAAGAGCGCTGGTGGCACCCCTGCCCCTGTCGCAGACTGGACCACTCAGGGCTCTGGCTGGGAGATCCTGGGCCCCAACTAGCCTGACCCTGGTCATCCCTTGGCCAGGCCAAAGCTAGGGGGCCCTCTAGCTGCACGCCTCACAGTCTTGGAGCTGATAAAATTCCCTCTGTCCTCTAGGCTCAAATAGCTCCAAGTGGAGCTATATTAGGAAAGATCTTCCATCCCTTCTCCATTTCTGGCCAGTGCTGACAGCTGCAGGGTCAGCTCTTGCCCTGACCAGCCCAATGTCCCCTACAGAGGGCAGTGGGGTGGGGAGGGGGAATGCCGCCTCTGCCCTTCCCTGTCCCAGCACCCGGCACCGTCTTTGGCATTGACTCCTGCTCCATGCCTAGCTCCCACCTGAAGACTTGGAGGCTGAGTGGCCCATAGCAGACAGCTCAGAGAGGAGCCAGCACCAGGTCTCAGGGAGAATCAGTCAAGATCCACCCAGAGGCCCCTGCACCGAATGCCCTGAGGGGTACTGCCCTGCCCTGCCAGCTCATGGCGGTTGGAGAGGGACTGCTGCCATGCTCTGGCCTGGGGATCTCGCACCCTGTTTGTTCTTGCCAGTCCTCCCAAGAGGATTCAAGCTGTCGAAGACTCACATTGCAAGCTGCCTGGAGAGGAGGACAAGGAACTTCCTTTTGGAGCCAGGTGGGACAGAGTTTAAATCCTTACCCTGAATCTTCCTAGCGCTGTGACTCTGGGCAGTTCCCCACCAGTCTCAGCCTCAGTCCCTCATTCACAAAATCAAGATGATGGTGGCCACTGCGCAGACAGGCTGTGCACGCTAAACAGAATCCGGAGTGTAAAGCCCTTGTCATGACTTACGTGTGCAATGGATGGGATGTGGGGATTAGCATTTACCAGCCCTGTCACTTTCCTGCACACAGGCACTTAGCAAAGCTGGTAGCCTCAGCCCATCAGAAGCTGCCTGGGCTAGCCCAGGTCAGAGGCTCCCTGCTTCCAGCATCGCCCGGGGACCGCAGCATAGCCTTTACTGTGGATGAACAGAGATGTACTCCTTCCACTAGCCTGTCTACCCTTAGAGAAGCTGTTGGACCCTGCTGCTCTGAGTGCCGAGTAATAAATTAACACTTGTCGGCTTCTGAGAAGCCCCTGCACCAGAGGGAAGGCACCCCTGGAGTCATGGGAAGCTGGGATGGGGCTGGCCCTTGATTTTCCTGGCCAGGTTGTGAGGTCCCTATCACCATATAGGGAGGAGTCAGGCTGACCCGGGTACCAGCCCTGTGTGCCTCTGTGCTTATTAGCTGTGTGTGACCTTGACCAAATCACTCACTCTGAGCTTCTACTTCCCAGCTAGGAAATGGGGGAAATGATGCCCACCTCTGAAGTTGCTGAAGAGCTGAAGTTAAATAAAGCACATGGACTGTGAGTTGGTCCCAAGTCTAGACTGAGGGCTCACAAGGGGACATATTATTGTCACTGTAGGTGGGCTTCATGGAGGTCCCTGTCTCTCAGAGACTGATTTCCTTGCCAGGGGCCAGTTCCAGAGAGCACCAGAAAGAGCTACCAGCCCATCCAAGGTGGAAGGAGGCCATTTCTGCTCTGTCATTCCTTGGGTTTTTTGGCAGAAGCTCCTTGCTGGAAAAAGCCCAGGGTTTATGGTTCTGACGCCTTGGTCTGAGGAGGCTGGGGTCCAGGTGCTCAGGCTGTGGAGTGCTCAAGGCCAGCTTCAGACAGGATCCCAGAAAAGGCTGAGGGATATGGGGAAGCTGGGGATCGGCAAGGGAGCAGTGAACCAGTGGGGCACAGGTACCTTCTGTGGCAAGGGCAAAGGAAGGGCATGGGCGGGGCCAGACTGACCCAGATTCTGATTCTAACTCCTGGGTGCCTCTACTGTGTGACTTCAGGTAGCACAAGGCAAGTGTGCTGGCTTGGACTTCAGGGCTGTGCAACGTGTGTCCTCTTTCCATCCTGCCGGCAATCCTGAGATATGGACAGTCTCACACCCAGGTACAGAGGAGGAGCCCTGAACCCCTAACCACTGGGCCATAATGGCCTTGACTCAGCCTGCTCCACCTCTAGAGCACATGAAGATAATTATACTGATTGTAGCCGAGAAGTTAGAATAAGATACAAGCAGGAAGGGCTTAGAAGCTAGCACGTGCTTGGCTTGGAGTCTCCCTCCCCTCAACCCCTCCACAATGCGTACTCTGGTTGCAGGTTCTTTTAGCTCCTGTGCTCACAGAGTCCCACCAGCTGGTGCTCAGCGGGTTGTGGGGGGCAGGCTACCGTTCTCCTACACACCCTCTTTGTCCTCGGTTCTTCCTTGCCTCATTCTATCTTGGCTCAGTTCTACAAGCCCATGACACTCACCCCATTCCTGAATCTTTCTGCACCCAGCTCAGTCGCTCCCACCTACAGGCAGCCTTCCCAGATCACTCCCAGCCCCCAGAGAACTTACCCTCCTACCTTTCTATTTCTTCCCTGCTCCTGCCTCAGGGCTCCTCCAGGGGAGGGACCTTTGTCCCAGGGTTCCTTGAGGCAGCAGGCTTCATCTTGTGGCGGGGGGGCATTGTGTGGCAAGGGGGTGCTGGTATGGATGTTTTGGGAGTCAGTATCTCTTGCATTCAGACCTCACTTAGCCACTTAGCAGCGGGATGGCTGGACCTCGACTAAACCGCTGAGCCTCAGCTTCCCCCTCTACAGGATCCAACACGTCACCCCAGCTTATGGAAAATAAATACGCGTCTGGCTCCTGACAAAAATACCGGCCAGGTTATTACGGCTCTAGGCTTGTGCCACTGCGTGGGCCGACTGAGGCCAGCTCCTTGCTCTGACTGCCTGGCCGAGCCTCCGTGAGCACTGAGGACCCCGGTGGCCCCAGACCACCAGCAGAGAGCGGCGCACCTGTTACCTACCCTCCTGGGAGTCCAGCACCTGAGGCCTTCCCTCGGAGGCTCATCTGATACATCTGAGCCATCTCCCTCAGGGTCTCTGCTGAGTACAGGCCAATGGGGTTGTTATACTGCCTTGGCTGGCTGGAGCCCTGCGGGGCTTTCGGGCTGAATGAGTCCAGGGCTCCCTCCAGGCTGGTCTTGGCCCCTGGGCTGCCCCGCGGAGGGCCGGGCTCAGAGGCCTCGGTGTGTGAGGAGAAGACGGAGGTCTGGGAGAAGGAGCTAAAGGTGTGCCTGAGCTCCGGGGTGCCCGGGGTGCCCAGACTCGCCCTTGCCTCAGGGTTGGGGCTGAGGGCCGCCGGGCTGCCGTTCGTGTCCCGAGCGGGGTCCTGGCCCAGAGCAGCGCCATGCAGGGGAGAGAGAAGAGAGCGGTTAGAGGCCATACGGGTCCCAGCGCTTCCGCAAGGACCTGAAACACAGGTGTTAGTGTGAGCGCCCAGCAGCCTACCCCCTGCTGCGACCACGCAGAGCTCGGGAGGGGACACAACGGACACCTGCAAGAGAAGAGTTTTGTCGAGGAGAGGGAGGGAGGTGCCCATCCCTGGCCCTGAGGCCCACATCCTCCTGACCAAAGTGCCAGCCCCACACAAAAAGCCAAGCCAAGCCAGCCCACCTGCAGGGCTGCGGGAAAGGAGACGTGAGCCTCAGGGAGTTGGGGAGAGCCCCCTCCATCCTCTCTCTGCTTTCCGTTGCCCGGAGTGGAAGCCCCTAGTTGGCACAGCCTGGCCTCCTGCTCTACCAACCCCATACTGAGATGCCTCCACATGGCCAGCCAGAGGCCCCCCACCCTGAGCTGGCAGTGGTCAGACAAAGTAGAAATGCAAGAGGGAAAATGGGGACACTGCGGGGCTGACAACTTGTTCCCACAGTCTGCCTGTGCAGCTTCTCCCAAGCAACCCTCTGCTCCCTTCCCCCATCTGTCACCCACCCCAAGCCCCTGTCAGCCTCTTTGTATCAGAATGAGGTCATGCAGGAGGCAGGGAGTAGGCCCTGCAGGAGGGGTGGGGAGGGCCTTCCATGCTTCAGTTCAAGTCCTTTTGGCACACAGGGTTGAACTGCTTCAAGGGAGCACTGAGGGGGTGGCAGGCAACGTGGTGAGGTATGCCTGCCTTGGGCTTGCTGCCTGACTACCATTAGCACCTCTGAGGGGGCTGTTGGGACATCCAGTCGGGAGGGGCAGTGGAAAATGGTGGGAGAGACCCTATGTCAGAGATAAACTCTGAGGACCAGCAGGCCCCCTCCCTCCATGCCTGGGCTGGCTGCTTGAACCTGGGTCTCTGGCTTTCATGCCCCAGTGACCCCCCCCTTCCCAGTACCCTCAGGATCCTTGTCCCCACCTAGCTGGGAGGAAGATCCCTCTCCTAAAAACACCACGGCCTAGGCTGGTTTCCCAGCAGCCCAGCCATGAGGTCCCAGGACCAGGACCCAGGCAGACACCCCACACTTGGTACTGCATGGGGGCTGGAACACCTCTTCTTGGGGGCCTGCCTCCACTCCTTCACGCTCAGCCATAGCTGGGGCAAGGAGACGGCTAATCCTACTACTCTGTCCGGTTTGGGCCAACCAAGGGCCAGGCAGGCAGACCAGGGGCCACCCCACAGGAACCACCGCTGAGAGTGGAGTCAGCACCTACCTTCTGGTGGGGGATCACTGGCAGAGGGGACTGGACCGGGGGTGCTGTTGTGGAGATGGGGATGGGGCGCTTTGACCTGGAAGAAACCAGAAAGGGGTCCAAGTGAAGACCATTACCACTAAGACCAGGAGCTCCTGCCAGGGCAGGGCTGGAGACAGAGAACATCAGAGACCCGGGTCATTGGGCCATAGCTTCAGGTCCGCTGTTTACTCCCCATGGACTGTGTGACTCCAGGAAGGCACTGGGCCTGACCAGGATGAAGTCATGGCCCTTGGACACTTTGCTCCCATGGGCCTCTGTTAGGTCCTTGGGAGGCTATCTGGGGCAAAGAGGAGGCAGGGTTTTCAGGCCCAGCTCCCCCCGCACTGACTGGCAGCACTGTGACCGCCCCGACCCCCAAGGCTTATCCATAAAGTGAGGCACAGACGTGTCAGGTGTTTGATGGCTTGGCCCTATCCTCCTCCTGGTCCAGAGGCCCTCCTTACTTTCCTGTGTGATCCTGTGGCACAGGTTGGGCCCACATGACTGCTGCCGGACCCCTTCTTTTGGGCCCTTGATGCCCACGTCCCTCTACCCCCTGCTCTGGAGAGCTCCCACCTACTTCTGCAGCGTGAGACTCAGGTTGTAGCTAGCAGACTTGATTTTGTTCTGAGCTTCCAGGTGGGTCATGGTGTCTGTGTTGACTCCGTCGATGGCCACCACGAGGTCACCCTGGCTGAGCTGGGACTGGGCGGCCTTGCTCCCCGGTGTGATCTGAGAGAATGACAGATGGGTGGGGGGCGGAAGTGAGCATACAAAGGGTAGACCCAGGGATGGGCCGTTCTCGAGGAAGAGTCACCAGGGATCATCCAGTAGAGGCCTGCCATTTCCACTTTCATTCACTATGACCAGCACCCGCTGCTCCCCAAGCCCGATGCCTCCTCCTGGCACACCATCACCCCTCTGCCTAGCGTTCTGTATCTGAATGTGACCCAGAGCCCAGCCCTGGCTAGGCCTGCCTCTAGCCACCATCCTTGACATCCTGCACTCTCTCTCCTTCTTAGCTGACTGGATGCAGAGGACCCAGAACAGCTGAGCCACCAACGGAAGGACCCAAATCCTCAACTCACTGGTTGGAGGAGAGAGGATTAAGAAATACTGCATCTGATGTTGCACGAGGGAGAAGTAAGCTTCTGCTATGCTAGGCCATTGAGACTTGGGGGCTGTCTGTTACACCAATTAGCCTACTATAATGGCTGCACCCCCAAAACCCATGGAGCACTTTCTGGGCTCCAGGAGGGAGGGTATATGCACGAGTTAAGACTCAGCACCACCACAGAGACTCTGCCAGGCTAGTACCCAGAACAGATGAGCCCTCAGGGGAGCACCCCAGGGCAAGTGCCTAGGGCTATCATGGCAGGGAAGCAGAGAGCTGTGGAAGCAAGGTCTGCTGGGGCACGGGGCAAGGCTCAGCACTATGTGGCTGGCTTCAGACTTCCAGAAGAGGAGATGCAGGTGTGGGGGCCAGATCCCAAATCCTGCACACTAATGACATCACAGAATGTTAGAGTCTGGGGCCCCCATCCCCAGGGTGATCACACAGAATTCTATAGATACCACACGCCAAGAATATCTCCTGTCATGTCAAGGCCACCCTCCCAGGGACATTACATGCAATGTCAGGATGGCTAAGACCCACTCTTAGTGACATCATGCACAACGCCAAATTCCACAGGCCTGGCCCTCCGTAACAGCATGCCCCCCACCAGCCCAGAGATGTCACTTGAAACGCAAAATTCTGGAGGGCCTAGATGATATCACCTATGATAACTTGATGGCTGGCCCCTCAGGACATCACATGGAATGTGAGGAAGCTCCAGTTCCAAAGATGCCTCATGGAATGTCACCAAGACTGGCTTTACACTCCCATGTCACAACACGAAATACCATACCCTACCCCTTACAGATAACACAAAGAATGACTTGACCCCCATGATATCATGTGGAAGGCCCCCTGTGACATCATGTAGAATGACATACAGAGCTTGCCCCAGTGACATCACAGGAAAGAGGAGGCTCTGGGAGCCAGCCCCCACCAAGCTGTAACTAGAGGATGTCCCTTGGCTTTTGTTCCCCAACATGCCCACCAGCCAGCTTTCCTGGCTTCTATGGGCACATCTCAGTCACCTTCCTGTCTACAGCCCAGGGACAAGGCTGGCTTCTAATGCTGGCAGAAGCCGTTTTCTGGCCCTGGCCTGGGGGACCATCCTAGAAGGAGTCCAAAGAGGACCTAGGGAAAATCCCCTATCCTGGTGGCCAGGCCCTGGGCTCCCAGACATGGACGTAAGCCTCCTGCAACACCCCTCATGAGGAATCTTCCACCAAACCAGGGCCACCTGTGGTCACCAGGCTCTAGTCCCTGGTGGGCTCTAAAGGCCAGGCCGCAAACCGCCTGTGCAAACCCAGGGACAGCAGCAAGAGCAGACGAGTCCTCGAGGAGGAAGTGCCCAGTTAGCCCTGGGGACTGCGCTAGCTTCACCAACGCCGAGTAGCCTCCCCTCACCCATGAATCCACAGAGACCTGGCAGGGACAGTAGAGAAACCACCCCATAGACTGCCAGGAAACCAAAGTCCAGCCCACTTTCCTGGCTCCAACAGAGGTATCTTAGAATTACTTGGGCTGGGGTGCCTGGGTGGCTCAGTCGGTTGAGCATCTGCCTTCGGCTCAGGTCATGATCTTAGGGTTCTGGGATCGAGCCCCAGGTTGGGCTCCGCACTCTCCTTCCGCCCCTCCCCCTGCTCATGAGCATACATACTCTCTCTCTAATAAATAAATAAAATCTTAAAAAAGAAATTACTTGGGCCTTCTCAAAATGCACATCCCTTATCCCCAAATCCATGGCCTCGGGGAGCCTCTACTAATGACAGGAGTGTTGTTTCCGTTTATTTTAAGGGTTGAACAAAGGGTAAAAACAAAAACAACAACAACAATAAAAAACACGACAAAACAAAAAAACCAGAGAAAAACAAAGCACTTTCTGGGCCAAGAGGGTACTCCTGAGGGCAAGCTGAGCTGCGAGCTGGGCCTGTCTGCAGAAAATCGGCTTTCCCTACTCCTCCTGGTTTCGCGTTCAGGCCTATGCTATCCCCAGCATTTTCTGATATGTATCTTCAAACAGAGAAAGCAGACAGAACTCTACAGGGAGCATCCCCACACCCGCCACTGAGCTTCTACCTTCACACGGTTCAGCTTTCTGTATCACATGTCTAGCCTCTCCGTATGGTAATCCGTCTTAGTTTGGAAGGTTTTCAGAGAAAATAGCGGATACCAATATGCTTCCATTCAGGGTGAATTGTGCAATGCCTCTGCGGTCCTCATGAACCTCCCACAGGGCTCCCCCACAGTAGGACACCCCCCACACCAGGGCTTCCCCATACCAGGACTCTCCCAGATGCTTCTCACCATCTACAGACAGCATAATGAACTCCCAGGTATGGCCACCACAGACCCCAGATAGAAGGGCAGGCCTTCTGCCTGTAGAGGTGAGGCCTGCCAGCCAGGACTGGAGCTGTGTCCAGAAGATCATGGATGTCAGTGTGAGCAAGGACACCAGAATGACATCCAAGAGCTGCTGGGGCCAGATCAGCTAGGGCAAGGTGTAGGACTATTGGGAATGCCCTCTCTTTGGAGCTGCCCTGGGGACATCTGTCTTCCTCAAGCGCGGGCTAACACTGTATCTTTCCACGGGGTCTCCTGCCTCCCCCTTGCCTGGCTCCACCTCATTCCCAGTATAGATTGGGTGATCCTGGTTCCCTGGGAAATGCCCAGCCTCCCCAGGGCCTGGTTAGCAACCGAGCTCCCCTAGGAGAGTGCCAAGCTAGCTCCTGCCTTCCTGGCGCCTCTCTCCCCACACCTGTGTCTGCTCATCAGGGCTCAGCTGGCCTGGCTTTCAGCTGCCGTGAGCAGGGCCCATGACCTCTGAGACTGGGGGTGGGTGGAGGTGGGCGGAGGGTACTGTAATTCTCTTCTGGAAGGGTGCTCTTTGGCTAATTCCAAGTCTCCTAAGAGGAGGCAGGAACCCTAAGGAGGTCGCCCCCTGCTTGGTCCAAGGGCCATCAGATCCTCACCCTCTTCTCAGGAACAGCCTGTCCTGCAGGAGTGTGAGGCCACCCGGGGACCCCTGCCCAGAGCCCAGGACTCGGGAAGAGTGCAGTGCAGGTGTGGTATACCCATGTGTCTCTTGCCTGACTCTCTGCCTCTCTCTCTGC
This sequence comes from Mustela nigripes, assembly GCF_022355385.1. NCBI lineage: Eukaryota > Metazoa > Chordata > Mammalia > Carnivora > Mustelidae > Mustela > Mustela nigripes. Next base: position 150,072,894 of record NC_081560.1, on the reverse strand, counting down.
GTTCCTTGTCCCACAGAGGACCCAAAGCCACTAAATCCTTGGAGGATTTTTTTCTTTGAAGTCTTTATATCCTCTTTTGAGCATTTGAAAACCTCTTCATAACAACAGTTCATTCCCACTTCACTTTTCATTCTTCTCCAACTACCAGCCGCCTCTCAACTCAGAGCCCAGATGTGGGCAGAGCTCCAGGAGCATGGCCTGTTCTCAAAAGCTCCTGAGGTCCCTGGGGGCCAAAACTGCCACCAGACTCATGGGAGCCCTTCCTTCTTGTTGGGCCGTGGTTTTGGGTCCATGAGAAGGGACACCAGGCTAGCAGGTGCTAGGAGGGAGCAGCCGTGGCCTCTGTGACTGTTGGGTGACTTGTAGGGAGGCAATAAAACAAAAAGCACAGACTTTGGTCCGAGTCAGACCTGAGGGAACAGGGCAGCCTCCACACTCTCTGGGTAAAGACAGCAGCAATGCCTTTCGCACACGATCGCTGGGAGGATTACATGTTTAAATAGGTTATCCCATAAGGAGGTGCAGAGCCGAGAAAGCCTCAGGGAAGTTCCCAGTGGAGGAGAGACAGGGGCTGGCCCCCAGCTCTGCCCCCCCCCCCCCCCAGCATGGAGGGCGCCATAGGGGAGGAGACTGGGCAGCTGTACCCTGGCTCCATTGGGAAACAAATCTGGGGCTGGAAGGAAGCGGGGTGTGAGGGGCCAGCCTCAACTGACCAGTCCTAAGCCAGCCTTCCGTCCCTAGAGGGGCCTGAGCATCAGCTGGAAGAGACAGAAGTCCTGACCAGGGTCCCAGGGAAGCAAGGCACTGGTCAGGGCTCAGGTGCACATAGGCTCCTATTTCCCCAGCTCCCTGGTGGCAGGGGGGAGGCTGGGCTCTGCAAAGGTTCCCAGCCTTCACTCTCAGTGCTCCAAACCAGACAGGTCCCTGCCTTCCTTCCCTTCTAGAGCTGCCAGCGTAGGTGTGGCAGGGGCTTGGGGGGCAAGGGTAGATGGTAGTTGCGGTGAACTATGCATCTTCCAGAATCTCCTCCCAAACTGCCCAGAATGACCACCCCAGCAGACTTCCCATGGAGCCCTAAGTGCATTTAACATGATGTGATTAAATTACCATCAAGCCATGCTCTGCTTCCCTGCCCATCTGGCCTCCCCTGGGCCTTGCTCCATCTCTCATCCTTTCACTGGAACCTTCTGTCTCCCCATGGCCCCACTCCCCAGCTCCACCCTGGCTGATAAACAAGCCAGAGTCTTGGCTATACACAAAGAGCCTCTCCTTGCCCAGAGGATTTTTAGGGCAGTGAAAATATTTTCTATGATGTGATATTGTGGATCTAAGTTATTCTACGTTGGCCCAAACCCACAGACTGAACAACACTGAGAGTCAACCCAGATGTAAACTATGGAGTCAGGGACAGCTCTGAGCACCTGGGAGGGAAGCAGGCAGGGCTAATGCCTGGCCTGGGAACCTCCAAGAACGCATTCCCCACCTGGGGGCCTCTGTCCGGTTATCTTCCCCACTCGCTCATCTGGGAAGGCCCCGGCCAGCCTCACAGCAGTCCTCCGGAGGCTTGCCTGACCTTCAGTGTGGCTATAAACAGCTCAGCCTGTCAGCACTGCTAGGCGCTGCCCAAGAAACAGCACTAAGGCCTCAAAATTCCGGGAATGGCCGGCACAGTTAACCCAGAATAGTCTCGGCCTGTCCCCCTCCCCCTCCCAGGGGACCCTCTGTCCTCTGCGTCCCCACCGTAACTAGGAGATCTGACAAATACTGGAACAAAAAAAAAAAAAAAAAAAAACACAGCAAAGAAGCAAAAGCTTCTGGGTTGGTGCCCCAGAAAAGCCTACAAGGCCAGATGAATAAGGCGTTAAGGGACAGAGGCCTTGGAGCAGAGAGAAGGGCCTCCCGCATGCCTACCCCACCCCACCCCGGGGGCCGGGCTCGGGCCCCACCGCTCCCCCATCCTCACCACCACCTCAGCAGAACAACGGGTGCTTGTTAGAAAGCACTCAGCGGGGCGCCTGGATGGCTCAGTGGGTTAAGCCGCTGCCTTTGGCTCAGGTCATGATCTCAGGGTCCTGGGATTGAGTCCCGCATCGGGCTCTCTGCTCAGCAGGGAGCCTGCTTCCTCCTCTCTCTCTCTGCCTACCTCTCTGCCTACTTGTAATCTCTCTCTGTCAAATAAATAAATAAAATCTAAAAAAAAAAAAAAAGAAAGAAAGCACTCAGCCATGCACACTTCCATTTCACAGATGAGACAACCAGGCTGAGCAGGAGAACCGACAACTTGGCTCCAAAGGCAGCACAACTGTGAGCAACAGAGCCAGACAAAAGCACACGCTTCTTCCCCAAAGTCAAGGGCTGCAGCGTGCCCCAAGGACAAGGCCCCAGACCAGGGCCCCAGGCTCTTGACGTAGCTTGAACAGGGGCAGGCCCGGCCTTTGGAGGGCTCCTCCGTGGCTGCTTCCATCCCTCCCCCACTTCCTGGAGAACTGGCTAGCGCTGGCAGGGGGGCGGTGGGAGGGGAGCTCATGTTGCAGGCCCAGCCGCACCTGTCCCGGATAAATAAAGGCATTTCCCCTCCACCCTCCCACTTTCCCTCCTGGGCCCACTTCTCTGTGGGTCCTCGAGGAGACCCACTGAAAGGAGGCCGTGGGGGGCTGTTATCGCCCCTGGGCTGATTCTTGGCGGGTGGGCGGGGCAGGGGCAGAGTAGGGTGGAGACTGGAGCTACCACTCAGCCTGAGGGGGGCAGCCTTCTTACAGGAGGAGTGGCAGCCTGCCTCTCCAGCTGACAAGGGACAGGCCCCATTCAGTCCTCTTCTGCTAATCCCCAGCCCAAGGGTGGAGGGCAAGCCAGGGAGTTAGGGGTTACTGAGGTCACCAGAGCTCCCGAGCAAATCTGAGCCTCAGCTTGGCTGGCACTGAGGTGAGATGGTAATCCCAGAGCCCCACCCCCACCCTGCCTCAGGTGCCCAGGGGTGTGGGCCCTGCTGAGAGTGAGCAGGCCCTGCCTTCATTATCCCCACCCCCCACCCCACCACCCTTTGCCGCCACTGGCCTGTTCCAAAGGCTCAGGCCAGGATGCCAGAGCATCCCTGGGCCTTGCGTCCTACTCCCACAGAGGGAGAAGTTCCTGCTGCAGAAGGGCCTTGAGAGCCCCAGCAGGAAACACCACAGCCCCCGTGGGAGTACCCTGGGTCTGAGCCGGGGATGCCCCAGCCCAGGGCATCAGTGGCCCCGCAGAGGAGTTTGTGGAGAGGTTCTGAACCCTGGGGAGGACCGAGCGCCCAGCCCAGCTTGTTCCATTGCTTTGATGATTTGGGGCATGCCTCTGAAGGAAGCCGAGAGGCCATTATCCCTGGCCCCCGATGCCCTGCTGGAGTTGGGGGTTCTATTTATAAAGGTCCCCCATAGTCATTGGTTCCATTACCTCCCAATATACCCTTTCCATGCGGTGGGGACATTCTTCCTGCTGTCTAGCTTAAGGCCTCTGTGCTGCAATATAAGCCCTGGGCTGGCCAAGGCCAGGTGGTGCATAGATCTGGGGTGAGGTCATTGGCTATCCTGGGTGCCCCTGAGCCAGGAGGCTAATTTCCACCCGCTGGGGCAAGGAGCACCAGCATGAGGCCTTGAGGACTGTAAGGACGGGGGGAGATGTGGGCTCAGTCCCAGGCATGGGAGGCCTGTGAACCCATGATGGTAAAGGTGGATAGCCCTGCGACCGTGCTGGTGGGGAGCTGTGCAGGGTCCTGGAGGGAGGGGGCCACATCCACGCATTTGAGCCCACATGGCAGCATGTCATCAGGCAGGGCGTACAAGGCTCTGGGTGTCCTCCTAGCATTACACACGGGGGCCTCTGGGACAGCAGGTCTGGAGGGATGAAGACTCAGGTTAGATGAGCCAGACCTCCAGTGGGATCAACGTGGTCCTCTCCCTGGACTCAAGCCAGGCCAGTGCCCGCCCTCCCCCAGGGGGTCATGTCCTCTACAGCTGTTATGAGGCTCCTCTGGCACTCCTGAGGGGGGCTTCTCCTTCTCAGGTTCCCCCCAAAGGCCCACTTCAGGTTCCACAACCGGAACTGCCCCTCCATGGAGGCATTGGCTCCCTGTCCTCTCTGCCAAGCACCTCCAGGCCTTCCCTGGCTACTCACCTGAGGGCCCCCCTTGCCCACCCCCATGTTCCTGCCCCCTACCCCCAGGCCCATGGCAAATCTCTGCGGCCCTGAGGAAGAAAGTGCCTCCCTGTCCCCAGGTGGGCAGGGTCCAGACTCCCTGGGCCATCCATCCCCCCAAATCCCCAACCAGTGACTGCCTGGAACCCCAGGCTGCCCCCTCGAGCCCACACCAGTGGTGTGGGGAGCTCAGTCTCAGCCTGACCCTACCAGGCTCAGCTTATCTTGCTCCTCCCACACCTCACACGGGCGCCCTGAGCCCTGAGGTCTTCACCCTAGCTCTGCCAGACTTGCTGGGGAGTCCCTTGACAAGTGCTATCTGAGTGCCTACCATGTTCTAGACATGGGGAGGGGTGGGGGTTGCCCAGTGGTGGTTAAGACAAAGACAGCTTCCTCTCAAGTGCATCTAGCTTATCGCTTCTCTGGACTTGAGTGTTTCTGGTTAGGCAATAGAGTTACTCAGACAATCTCCAGGGATCTGGGACATCGCCAGCAGGCTGTTCCCTGATCACAGACCCTGCAGAACATATGGGCCATTTCCCCAGGTGAGCATGGGGAAGAAGATGTCAGACAGTCAGAGCAGCTGTGGCCGTGTCCGAATGGGTAGGGCCCTTGCGAGGGGAGGGAGGAAGCTGGCAGGAGATCCCCAGCAGGCCCAGGAAAGGGGAGGTGGGTATGGAGGCGAGGCTGTTACCTTGCTCCTGGGATGGAGTGGATACTGGAGCCTAGTCACCAGCCCAGCCCAGCTTTGAACCCCAACAGCAGGACTGCTGAAGTCCTCAGTCTCTCCATCTATCCAGCTGCCAGCCCGTCACCTGCACTCTCCATGCTAGGAGTGCCCTCTTCCCAAAGCAGCTGCCCACTTCCATGGAGATGCTCCAGGCTTAGGGGCTCCCTGGGTTCCCCCTCCCCAGGGAAGGGCTTAAGAAAGCATTAACTATACTCCATCCACCGGCCTGCCTACCCAGCAAACTTGGCATTTCCTTCTTGGCTCAAGACACCCACTCTTTGCCCATGTTTCACACTCACGACAGGTCGGTGAACTCAGGCGGACAACAGCTATGGCTAAAACCAGGGGTCTGCGGCTGGCAGCATCCAGCTGGAGCCAGTCCCAGCCCCCAGACTGGGGACAGGGCATGCTCTGCTTTTCCAAGAGCCTCAGACAGGACAGCGCAGGGATGGAGGGATGCACACACCCGCCTGTGGGCGCGTCCTGCCCCTGCGGGCACCAGGCTGTGTGGGCAGCGCACACTCACCCGGGAGATAGTGAGAGGCATGTTGAAGTCCTTGCCTCCCTGGAGACGGAAGCCCCAGGGCCCGGGCCCGGTCAGGGTCACGCTGTAAGACATGCTGGTGCTGACAGCGGCAGTCTCTGTGAACAAGAGAAGAGAGGGGTGAGAGGGTCCTCACGCACCCACCTCCCTGGCCTATACCTGGGCCCCTACCCCCGACCCCCAGCCTTGCCTGTTCTGTCCCTTGCTGTCTGGCCAGGCTGGTGGAGCTCCTGAGAGGCTCCTAAGAATAGCTGGGAACGAATGCCATCGACACTGATATCTGCCCTCGGCTGCGCCCATAAATGGACTGTAACCCTACACTCCGCCCGCCCGCAGCCTCCCACCGTGACTCACATGGCTAATATTGCCCCCAGGGAGGGCTGTCCAGCACCCAGCACCCCCCAGGGCACAGGATGGGGGACCGGCCAGATTAGCGATAATGCTCTCTCCTCCTTGCTCTCCTCTCCTTGCTCCCTCTGCCCATTCGGGCCCAGATGTGTGTTCTCTCTGCCCAGCTCAGCTCACACCCCTTCACCCAGAAGACTGTGGCTGAGCTCCTCTGGGCAGGGGCTTTGCAGTTTGCTGTCTTCTTGCTCTGGGCTCCCTGGTGAGGATCTGAGATTGTAGCTTACCCAGAAGGAAGCCTGGGATGGAGCTGAGCCTCCGGCTTCTGCTCAGGAGACTAGCAATTGGCCCAGGGTTGTCCAGCTGTAAAAATAATCCTAATAACAACAGGAGCTCTGGGCATGCCCGAGCTCAGCATTGGGTCCCTCAAGCCATTATCCCATCAGATCCTGAGAGGCTGCCACCTTAGCCGGCAGCAACCAGGGCTCAGAGAGGTTAAGTGACTTCTCCAAGGTCACACAGGAATGAACCCAGGCTTTGCTGGAGCACTGAATGGTGCTCATTCCTATTAGACTCGTGCCAGATAATGGGTTCCCAAGGGCTGCAGACACCTCGCAATGCCCAGACCAGGCATGGGAGTGAAGGGCACAGGGTCCTGGCCTAGGGTCTGAGAGGAGGTCTGAGGCAGGCCCATACCCTCCAGACCCTCTAGGGGCCTGGAGGTTATTCCTGGCTCTCCTGGCTCATTTGTGCCCTGGAAAACTTGACAGCAGCATGGAAAGCTCCAGCTGCCAATGTTGCATGCCAGATCCCCATGCCCTTTGCACTGGAATGGCGGGGGGCAGGGAGGAGGGGAGGAGATGCCATTTGCTCAGCTGCTGGGATATGGGCCAGAAGGCAGAAGAACGGGGCTGTGCGTGCGGTGTGTTCAGCTTGTAACACAGAGACAGGGTGTTCTGGGTGGGGGCCTGGGAACCTAGTCCCCTCAGGACTCCAGCCAGTGTGGTCTTAGGGCCAAGATACCTCCAGAAGTCCTTCCTCAGAAGAGGCCGCAGGCCCTATGTGGCCTGGAGATACACATCAAGGCCATCCTGACTCTGGCTGGGGAAACTGAGGCTCATGGAAGCTGCTCTTTGGCCCTCTGGGAAGGCTCTAGCCTAAGCTGGGCCCTGAGGACTCAGTGCAGGCCCTGGTGTGAGTAATTTCCCAGCTGCCAGGACTCCTACCTAATACCGTGGGCCAGCCCATACGGCATGCACGGTAGGAACCCCCCATCACCGGAGCGTTTGGTAACTTGCCTAAGTTCACACAGAAATCCAGAGAAAGAAGTCAGGGAGGGACCTGTATACTTTCACCCACTCTACTGCCTCTTCTGTGTTTCACACAGCCCAGTCTGTCCCTGCTGCCCGGGCCTGGCCCAGAAAGCCGGCCACTCATGGCCAGCACCCCACCCTCCTCTATACTAGCCCCTGCCCCACCCCGACACCCCCTCCCATCCCTCCCAACCTCCGGTTTTACCCCCTTTCCTGGGAGGGGTCTGTCCTGCCAAGCTGGAGAGGGCCCGACAGCAAATATGGTCAATGTGGGGAGAGAGAGGAGCAGATCCCGCAGAGGGAGGGGAAGCCCCGGGCTAGGCAGTACCTGGAGCTGCCTGCTCTCTCTCTCTGGACTCTGGCACCCGCACTGCCTGATGCTGCCTCTTGGATGGGGGAGGCGGGTATAGGATGCTCTTAAAGGGAAAGGCCAGCCTCCTTCCATCTGCCTCCCCTTGGAGACCAGAAGCCAGCCAGAAAGCAGCTGGCCCCCCAGAGGATGGGCATGAAAACAGCAGCCTACTGGGGAGTGGGGACAGGGGCAAGCCCAATGTCTGTCCCTCCTCCACCCTGCCCCTCGAAGTTTGAGAGGGAGGCTTCAGGAGTGAGAGAGGCCAGCTGGGGGACAGAGGGAGGGGAGAAAGAGAGGCCACTGTGGGCATCAGAGGTCAGGCCCTGGCTCTCTCCTTCACCACCACACTCATAGGTAAAGACCATGCTTATCTGAGGGAACTTCTGTGCTTTTTATTTTCCTATACACTGTCAGAGCCATAGGGCCCCGGGATGGACTCAGACAAACCACAGGTACAGAGTACACACGCCTGTGCATGGTGCATGCAGACATGTCCCTATAGGAGAGTGTGGGCCATGGCGGACAGAGCACTCAGGAAGCAGGTGCGGGGCAGACAGGCAAATGATGGTTTCCTGTGCAGGAAGGTCTGTGCTTGGCTTCCAAGGTGGGCTGCAGGGATGCCAAGCTGGCCTGCCCGTGTCAGTGAAAGGCCCAGCCTGGGTGCAGAGGCAGCTCACAGTTAGCCAGCGTGTCCCACGGAGCTGTCGCCATGGTCATTGCCTGGACAATCACAGCACACAGCATTTGAGGAGAGGCGGACGACTGCAGGAAGCAGGAGGGCCTGGGCTCCCGCACTTCAGGCTGAGCCTGGGGTACCGGCTGTTGAGATGAGAGCACTTGGCAGGGCAGGAGTTTGGTGGTGTTGGGGCCGTGAATCCAGCACGGCACAGGTGACAGGGCCACTTCAAAGCCCGCAGGCTCCTGGGGGTAATCCTGGGTCTGTGTGTATGAGGGGGAGGTGAAGGGGCTGGATGTGTCCCAGAAGAAAAGGGGAGCCAATGGGCACCCTACATCCTGGGGTTCGGGCTGGGGAGCAGCCCCTTGGTCTGAAAGCAAACAGCACACATTTGTTTAGCCCACAGCGTGTCCCCCTGGGAGCAGTTTCCCAATGAGCCACCACGCCTAGGGTCACCGAGTGGTGAAGAGTCGTGAAAGGAGGTTGCCTAGAGGAGCCAGGTGGTGTCCTGACTGGGGGATGGTCCTTCCCCGAGACCACAGGCCATATGGCCTGGAGGATGGAGGGCCATGCCTAAGGCCACTGATAGGACGTCCCCCTGGGATGTCTCCCAAGCTCTCTGACTCCTGCAGTAGGGCAGGACTCAGCTCCCCTTGCCTCCACTTCCTCCACTCCTCCTGGGGCTCCAGCATTCCCTCTCTCTCTCTGCTGCCTTCAATGCCCATTTCTTGCCCATCCTACAGCATCAGCTTCCTCTGGGCTTTTCCCTGCCGCCTCATCCCTTTCAACCTCTGCTTCCCCAGCCACTGCAGAGAAGCCCTACCACCCCGCGAGGCTGACCGAGCCACCGCGGGGGCCCCAGCTCAGTCCTCCCTCCGAGAGCTCCCTGCTCCCCCGGCTCAGGGCTAAACACCTGATTGGGCCTCCCACAGTTCTGACCACCTCCTGCCCTTCTTTTCTTCTCTTCTGTCCCCACCACCAGCTCCTGAGTCCCTTTGGCTGTTCCCTGGTCACAGAGCAACATTGTGTTCCCAGACACCCCAAGCTCCACCCCCCAGACCCCCCGTGCTGCATTCACACAGGGTGTCCCCTCTGCCTGGACGACTCAGCATGACCCCCTCACTGCCTGGCAATCCTTGCTTCACCTCCACCTTCCCTGGGGAGCTCTAGGGGATTTGCCTCTTCTCTCAGCACCCTGTGTGATGGCAGTGCTTATCACACGTGTTAGGTGACTGCTGATGTGCTGTCCCTCTCCACCCTGTGCCATAGTCCAGTCCAGTATTCCCTCCAGGACGGCACACTGTCTTTCACCATGCACTGCCCCCAAATCCCATCTCTGTCCTGGCCTCTGTGGCCGTGCACAGTGCCCAGGCCCAGGACTGGGGAGTGAGTCCTTCCTGAGGTCGGAGCCGGTGTTCCCCGGGAGAGGCAGGGGCTCCACAGTTGGAGGGAGAAGCCCAGGTGTCCCCCTGTCTGGGATGCCGAGGGAATAGCCTTGGGGAAGTAAGGCAGGCCATGGTCTTGGGCTCGTGGGGAAGCCCAAGAGAGCCCAGGAGCTGGGGGGTGCTGTACGGGTGTGAATGGAGGGGCTGGGTGGGGAGCTGTCTGCTGAGGGGGGAGGGGGAAGGGTAGCCTCGAGGCCTGTACACATGGCATTTCCAGCGTTCCAGAATATGGCCTTCTCTAATCACCATCGACATTCCGTTCCATAGGCACTTGGGCTGACAGCTGGCCTTCTTTTAATAGCCACAAGTATTCTGGGTGACATCCTAATCTCAGGGCATTCACTGTGAGCACATACACAGCTCGCAGCAACCCCCCCGCCAGGTAAGTCCAGCCTCCGATCACGCAGAGAGGTACACACCAGCCACCCTTCGTCACAGGCAGCTTAGAGCAGACCTGTTGAGACACTTGGTTCTGTGCCCTGCGGTGTCACAGTGACAGAGAACATGTGCAGGGCACATGGTCACACACAGGCAGAAGTTACACTTCACTGTGCACACACATTCTGTCTGGCTGTATACAGTTACACATGCTGCACATTTCCCACAGCACCACAAGGCCCCTGCTGCTGGCCATGGATGTACAAAATCAGGGTCCCACCATCCCACAGACACTCTCAGGTGCGGTCCAGACTCACTCAGGCCTGCTCAGAACATCGTGGAGTCCCACAGAGCCCCATGCACCCCAAACAGGAAAGGGGACATCTGGGTGGGGAAGGAGTGATTCCTAGAGGGCGCTGGACCTGCCCACAAGAATAGCTCCCCTTTTGGGGCCACTCCCTAGGCTACTTGCCCCTTGTCCCCACCCCTATATGGACTGGCAGGGGCCCAGCCCAATCACCTTCTCAGAAGTCTCCGCTTCCTGCCCCCCCGGGCCTGAGAGGGGCCTTGGTTTCCATGTCCTCCAGGCCCTGACTGCAGGGGAAGCGTATGTTCACTTGCTGGGCAGCCTCCCACATGGCTGCTGCCTCTGTGTCCATCCAGCCCTGGGAAAGGTGGGTCAGTTATAGTGAAGGGAGGGGAACCTTCCCTAAGCCCCGCTCCTGCCCTCATCCCCAGCCAAGACTGTCTCCATCCTCTGCATAGGTATTCACTACAGGGAGGTCCACAGCCCTGGAGGCTTGCTGGTCACAAAATCTGCCATCTGTGAGTGCCTGTGCCAGGTGTGTGAGTGTGGGCCTTCTTAAGCATGTAGGATGGTCCGTCTTTACGAGGGTCCAGACCTTTGTTGACAGATAGCATTCACTCCTTTGATATCATTCACTATGTGGGTCAGGGAAGGGACCTCTGACATCTCCCCCCTTAGCCCCTCAACCGAGGCTCTCCAGGGATGGAAGCAGTGGGAAGAGGTCAGTGGAGATTCTGGGCGAAGCCAACCATGGGCCCTGTAGTACAATGATGGAGGAGCCCAGGTGTGGGTGAGGACAAGAGGTCACAGCACAGAGAGCTCTCCTGGGGACATTAGGGGGCATCCCAGCCCCGGGCCCCAAAGAGGGGCTGGCAGGCTGGTAGTTCCCAGGGCTATCACAGCTGTGGAGTCAGCACCCACCCGTGGGCACCCTAGCCAGTCTTGGATGTAGACACAACTGTTTTCCCTTTTAGAGAAGAACACAGAGGCTCAGAGGGGGTGAATGACCTGCCCGAGGTCACACAGTGAGGCTCTAGTAGAACTGAGGCGTGACTCCAGGTCCTCAGACTCCTGGGCCAGAACTCCTTCTGTTGTATCCTGTGGACTCCTCAAGGCTCCCAGGAGGAGGGGGCTTAAGGCTAAGAACAAAGGACCCTGAGCTAGCTCCTGCCTGGGTCTCAGGAGGCCCATCTACGGCCAGAAATGCCTGTCTTTTCACAGCTCTCAGCTTCTGGAATACTGCCAGCATGGAAGAGAGATGGCCTGGCATTGGAAGATGCGTCAGTCCTGGCCCTGCTACTGGGTGACCTTGGGCCAAACCATTGCCTCTCTGGCCCCAGGGCCCCTGCCTGTCACAGGGGATGGGGCAAGGGAAGGCCCTGGGGCAGTCATGGAGGGCTCTTCCTGCCAGTGTCCCAGGGTCCTTGGTTCTCAGAAGCCTGAGGCTGGCCTGGTAGAGGAGAGGAGGGCAAGGTGCCAGCATCAGGAGACCACCGCATCCTTACCACCTCGCTCTCTGAGCCCAGGGATGCATGGCGCCTCTGTCCGGAGATCCAGCTGAGGTCTGAGGCCTGGCTGCTCAGTGTGGAGCGGTGCGTGGAGCGGTAGCTGGCGAAGGGGCCAGTACGCTGGCCTGACACACCGAGCAGCACTCCCAGGCAGGGCAGGTGCTGGGCAATGGCCATTCTGCAGGAACAGCACATCTGGTTAGGGGGATGAACAGGCAGACACCAGGAGATGGGGGTGGATGGACAGACTGCTATGGGGCTAATGGGAGTGGACAGAATGTGGGAAATGGGTGGTTCAGACACTGGGGTTATGAGGACAAATGCTGGAGTGATGGGAACGGAAAAAAAGACACTGGCAGTCACAAGAGGTGATGAGGAAGGCCAGACAGATGCTGGGTTGAAAGAGACCGACAGGCTCATAGCCTTGAGGATGGACAGACAGACACAGGGGCCTTGGGCAAGGAGGGTAGCAGGTTCGGTAAGGTGCTTGGTCTCAGCTCTCAAGGGTTTGGCCCAGGCTGCATCTCTCCCAGTGAGGACCAGGGACATTCCCCAAGGAGCCTCTGAGCCTGAAGCTGGCCTCAGCATGGTGGCAAGTTACTGACCCCACCAGGCAGAAGGAGGCACTGAAGGGCCCCTCGCAGGCGAGGCCGGCTGTGCTGGGAATCCCATCAGCAGAGAGCACTCTGGGCCAGAACCATGCCTGGGCCTCCACCAGGGCCCTTGAATCTCTCCCTGCTGTGGTCTCTCCAGGACATTGCTGTCTGGGGGCTTCTCTTTGTAGGGATCACTGCTGATTGGCCATCCCGGCTGCCTTTTGGCCTTGGCTCCCCAAATCCCATAGGCAGAACTGGACACTGTCCAAGGAGCTCTGATGTCCCTCCAAGCTGATCCCCCCGGGAAACTGGAGCAGCCGAGGGGGTCATACCAGCTCCAGACCCCATCCATGTCATTGGCTGCTCCCAGCTGCTAGAGGCCCCCACCCAGTGCATATAGGAGAGACAGAAAAGATGGCCAGTCTCTGCTCCCATTCATGGCTTCAGGCCCTCCATGGCCTGGGGACCTGGGGCTGGGTCCTGGAGGAGGGCTGCACCTGTACTTGGGGTGGGTGATGGCATAGATGATGGGGTTGTGGATGGCAGAGGCCTTGGCGATGACAGCAGGCACTGTGTTCATGTAGGGCGTCAGGACATGGGCGTACCTAGGACAGAGAAGCCATGGTTCCCCTGCTAGCTGGCCCTCCCAGAGACTCCACAGCCCACCTGCCCTCTCAGGAACCTGCTTCCCCTGGGCCAGGCCCTGTGGGCTACAGCCCAGCCTGGCCCAAACTAGCACCGCCAAGCCAGCCTCATGAGAGGGACCGAAATGCAGGGAGAATTCTGAAGTGAGTGGAAACCTGGGGAGCCCATGAGGGAGGGTTGCTGGAGGAAGATAAGGCAGGCTGGGGGGGTTCTGCCCAGTCCCATGATAGCCCGGAGCCCGTGCTGCAGGCAGGAAGCCCTCCCCACCCCGAGGACCTCTGGGCCTCTGGCCAGCTCCTCCTCCACCCCCCACAACCCTGAGACCCACTGCTCCCTGGCTGTCTTGGAGGGACTTCACATGACAGTCTTACCAGGGACCAGGCCCTTCCTGCACAAGCAGGTCTCAGACCCAGACACTTCCCAGGATGAACAACTCTCACTGTCTCGAAGTGCTTCTGAAGTCTGGCCTATGTCCTCGCTGCTGCAGACATCAAGTCCCCAGACTAGCCACGAAGAACTGGCAGGCAGGAGGTGAGCGGCACCCCAGGCCGTGTGCCCACAGCCCAGGTGAAGAGGGAACCAGGATCTCAGGGAGAATCTTGTGTTCCCGTGGGATCTGGTAGGAACTGGGAGCCCCTATGGGCCCTCAGATCAAACCCACCATGACTGAGAGCTCCCCCCAGCGTATGTCCCAGTGCCTCCAGGACATGGCGGGGCCATCTCCCTCGGGGAACCTCGCTGCCTCTACCACAACCTCAGAGAGAATGAGTGAATGGCTGTGAGGCAGGACTTTGGGTGTGAAAATGGCTGGCTTGGGCTTGGACTTGGGCTGGGGAGGGACAGGCCACGCCAGGGTCCCCTTATTGTTCTCCCACCCCCTCCAGCCCCTGTCCCAGCCCCTTGGGCACTGCTCACCCAGCAAAGGCCGTCAGGGCCACAGTGGAGTAGGGGGCCCAAGAGAGCACAAAGAGAAGGATGACCAGCAGCTCAATCTTAGCCATTTTCCACTCTCTCTGCAGCCGCTGCCGTTGTCGTGGGGACCTGACACCGCCCTCACAGGCCCTGAAAGTCTGGAGAGCCCTAGCACAGGTGCAAAGTCCAAGTCTGACCCCGCTCTGGTGGCAGCGAAGGCTGCGGTCATGGATGCTGTCGGGGAGGCTCCCTGGACCTGGCCATTCTCTCCAGCGCAGGGAGCCCTGACTCTCAGAAAGTTCTCTATTACATTCAGCCAAAGCACCACCCTGTGGTTCCGCTGTGGGGTCTTCCCTACCCGCAGACCTCCCGATTAAGCCTAAAGGCCCCTCCTCAGAAGCCCCTGTCTCTTGAGACTTCTCTAGGCGCCCAGGTTGTGCTGATCTCTGGGCACCTCACCCTCTAAGCACATGGGCTCAGCTTGTCTTTGCCCATCTGGAGCTGGGAATCTCCTGGGGAGGGGAGGGCGCAGCGTGAGGCTGGGGACAGGGTCGGGTCTTCAGGCTGAGGGGCGTGGCCACCCTCCCATCTAGCCCCTCCTCCAATCCCAGCTCTTACCGGCCTGTCTCCCGGATGGCCCTGAAGATGAAGATGTAGCAGTAGATGATGACCAGCAGGGGGAGGAAGAACACGAAGCAGAAGAGCAGCATGGTGTAGGCTCGGACTGAAGGCGTGAAGCTCATGTAGTCCCAGGAGCAGGAGGTCAGCAGCCCCTCTGGTACGTAAGCGCCTGAGAGTCAGGAGTCGATGCTCAGCCTTCGGGGCAGCCTGCTTCAGGCTCCTCATCCAGCAGGGGCTTTGGATGTGGGGTCCAGGCTCCCAGAACATTTTTACCAGGCTGGAACAGAGACCCGATCGTAGCCCCCCGCTCCCGACCCCGTCTTACTCTTCCAAATTTTGGCCAGGTTTGTGGCCTGCCACAGAAGGTGGGTGCCTGGCTGCTAACCTTCCCATCTGCTCAAGCCCACACTCCAAGGCCTGCCTCAGCATCGGAAGCCCCTGTCACTTCCCACCAGCCAGGAACCAGTGGTCTCCCCTGGTATTTGGGGGTGGGAGCCCAGGTCATGCTCGGATTGCTGATGGAGCTACCTCGGTTTCCCCTGCTGCTAGTCATGCCTCCTGAGGTATCCACCTGCCTCGAGGCCCCTCTTGCTAGCTGACGAATGCAAGTCTATCTACCTGCCCCTTAAACTTGCCTCGCCCAGCTTATCCTCCTCTCTCCCAATTCCCCCAGTCTACTTACTCCAGCCAAAGAAGGGTGGCAGACTCCAGGCCAGGGCATAGAGCCAGACGCCCACCAGGACAAGTGCTGCCCGCCTCTTGGACACCACCCCAATGGCGGCCAGTGGGTGCGTGATCACCAGGTAGCGGTCCAGAGCGATGGCCATCAGGGTAATCATGGAGGTGATGCCGAAGACAGCCCCACAGAAGGCATAGAACTCGCAGCCTGTGGGCACAGCTCCCTGACCTTGGGCCATGGCGGGAGACCATGAGGTACCCCAGCGGAGGGAGGGTCTGGGGATGGCACATACTCAGCTCCTGCCTTCAGCTTTCCAGAAAAGCCGCCTTGAGCCCCTCTCCACCCTGGCTACTTGCCACATCTGGCCCAGAAGCTGAGTCTTCCCTCTTGCTCACTCACAGGGTCAAGGGTGCCCACCCACTCTCTGCCCAGGAAGAGCCAATGACCTCCTCATCCGAGGCCAGCCTCCACTGTGGGCATCGCCTGCCACAACCTGCCTCCTCCCTCCAGCAGAAGGGAACCCTGAAGGTCTACCTGCCTCCCCAAAGAGCCACCGCTTATGGAGGCTGCTGACGAAGAAGACGGGGGCCTGGGTGAAGGACATGAAAAAGTCGCTGACCGCAAGGTTGATAATGAACATGTTGGAGGGTGTCCTGAGGCCTCTGGTCCTGCGAAGGGTTGGAAGCTGTCAGGAGGTGCTTCTGCTGGGGAGCTTCCCCGAACTATGCATGCACGCGTGCATACACACACACACACGCACACAGGCACGAGCCACAGGCCACGACCTGTCCTGCTGCCCAGCAACCACCAGCCAGACAGCTCTAGGGACTGACGGCATGATCTAAGAATCCCCCGCCTAGGTAGCAACTCTTGCCTCATACGGAGAGTGATACTGTCTCTGCAGTTCTGTGCAGCCGAAGCTGGCTTTAGGACTCGTCTGTTCCCTCCTCTCACCCTCTGGATCCACTCTGCATGACCGGCTCTCTCTCCTTGGTCACACCCCTCATTCCACTGAACCTTTCCCAGCCAGTTCTCCCAAGTGCCTCCTCCTCCATGCTCAGACGTGCCTTCCCAAGAGCTCCTTCCACCTCTTTCGTCCCCAGCGACCCCTCCTGGTTCCCCTTCTGCCAGAATCTCTGCAGTCTTCACGTTCAGGGTTGGCGCAGGGTAGAGGGATGGACAGGTGTGCCCCACAGGCCAGGCACTTTCATAAACTCCTCTCCCGTAATCATCCATCTTTGCATCTACCTCTCCCTCTTTTCCAGTTGAGAATACTGAGGTTCCCACCCACAAGGTGGTTTGCTCCAGGTAACAAGACTCAGTACGTGGCATGGCCAGGATTCAAACACTTATTGGATGGGCACTGCACAGTCTGAACTTGCATAATCCTACACTGACTCCCTGAAATAAATCACAAGTCCATTTTGCAGATAAGAAAAATGCATGCACAGGGACACCTAGGTGGCTCAGTTGGTTAAGCATCTACCTTCATTCAGCTCAAGTCACAATCCCAGGGTCCTGGGATCAAGTTCTGCCTTGGGCTCCTTGCTCAACGGAGAGCTTGCTTTTCCCTCAGCCCCTGACCCCCGCTCATGCTCTCTTTCTCTTTCTTAAATAAATAAATTTTTTAAAAGAGAGAGAAAAATGGACCCACAGAGAATGAGTGACTTGCCCAAAGTCAGTTCAGCTAATAGGTAGTAGGGAATTGCCTGTCTCGGCCATTCAGCCCAAGAATGGAGCAGGTGGGGAAAGAAGCTGGGGTGCCCACCAGGGGCTCTTGCTGAAGGTCTTGAGGACTCGGTACCCTGTTTCCAGTTGGGCTGCTTATCGAGGCAGAGAGAGGATGCCCACTGGAGCAGGTGGCATGGAGGTGAGCTGAGAGCATGGCAGAATGGGCAGAGGCATGTGAGTCATAGAGACACTTGTCCTACACAGAAAGTGTGTCCTGGACTATTTTTTTGACCCTTCCCTAAGCTAGAAGATGGAGGCCTGTCCTGAGACCACAGAAGGCTTGGCGGCAGCGTCCCCACCCAGGCTTAACAGAACCCTGCAGAGCTGGCGACAGCATTCCTGCACCGTCTCTGCATGGCTGGCTGCCTTCAGTGCCCTTGCCCTAGTCTCACCAATCAGGCACCTGCAGAAGGTATAGATGACCATCAGATTGCCCAGCATCCCTGTGAGCCCCACCAGCAGGATTACTGTGCCCAGGGTGTAGTGGGCATGGTCTGGAACATCCACTGTTGGGAAGGGGACCCAGGCAGCACCCTGAGCCCCGGCTGCCTATGGAGAGACAGAAAAACAAGAGCATCACATTATCCTATCATCTGAAATAACCCTGAAAAGGAAGGGTTAAGGTTCCCAGGAGGGCCGGTAGAGAAACGGAGGCTCAGAGAGGCACCGCCGTTTGCCCACACTGCTAGGAAGTGGCTGAACCAGAGAGTAATCTCCGTTCTCTCTGAAGTTAAGCCAGAGCTCCTGAACCATGGCCCAGAGGCATGAGGCTCCTAGGATCACCTGTTAGAGGCTGGACAGACAGTGTGACACATGTCTGACAAGGAGGGACATAGCTGGAGTGAGTTTACCTTTCCAGGGAGAAGGCAGAGCCATCCCTCGGTGCTTCCTCTCCCCTGTAGGGGCCCTGGCCGAAGCACTGGAAGTGGTTAGCAAGGGTCTTCCAGGTCCTGTAGACTCTGCAGTGTCGGAGCCCCTTTCCCCTGGAGCCCCACCCCCTCACCAACCTCAATGAAGAGATTGTATTCCCCCACAGTAAAACTGAGGAGTGCTGACCTTATTACCTGGCGTGAGACAGAGGAAAAGAATTCCCCTTTAAAGAAAGTTTGGGGGCACCCGGCTGGCAGGTCGATTAAGCGTCTGACTGTTGATTTTGGCTCAGATCATGATCTCAGGTTCGTGAGGTTGAGCCCCGAGTCAGGCTCACACTCAGTGGGGGGAATCTGCTTGAGATTCTCTTTCCCTCTCTGTCTGCCCCTCCCCCCAATAAATAAATAAATCTTAAATAAATAAATAAATAAATAAATGTAAAAAATAATAAAGAAAGCTTAGGTTCCCCCAGGGTCACTGCTGAGTCCAGCACGGAGGGCTTTAAAGAACCCTCTGCCCCAGCTCCTTTCCTGGAAAGGAGGGCAATTTAGTCTCTGTCTCGTCTCCTATAGCTACAGAGCCTTCCCGTCCAATCCAGGATGTAGGCCCACATCCCAGGGTCCTCAGGGTACCCTCTGTCCTCCCCAGTTACCATTGGTTTCGATGGGGTATGACCCTGGGGCCCTGGCCAGAAGGATGGAGGCACAGGAAGGTACCCACCATGTCACTCTGGGCGGACAATGCAGACGCCTTGGGTATGCCTTCCTCTCTGGAAGGCTCTGTGGGGTGTCCAACCACCCTCAAAAAAGAATGCATGCAACCAAGGGCAGGTCTGGGCCATTCCAGCCCCTTGTCCCTTACGGTTGGTCTTTCCGTTCCTCAGATGCTCTCTCCACAGGGACAGACTTTGCCCATACTCTCCTCTATTGGCCTCTCTGTGGAGGACAGCCCCAGAGGAGTCCAGTAACATGCCCAAGGTCCCAGAGAGGAGCTCAGGTCTTTTCTCTCTCCCTGGCAAAGCCCCTGGGTGTTCCCAGCAGGGAAGCCAGGGTGGGCAGAGGGAAGGCTCTGTGTGCGCACATGCTGGCCCCCGGCTTACCGTGGCACTGATGGCCAGAGGTTGGCCCAGGCTGGAGGTGCTGCTCCGGGAGCCGTCCCACCTGCTGGGTGAGGCTGGGGTGGCCACACAACTGGGCTCCTGGGCTCTGGGCCCTGAAGGAGGGTTCATCCTGAGGCAGGGTAGTCCTTTCTCAAGCCGTCAGGATATTAGCTGTGCCCAGCCTCCCAACCTTCCTCCGTCCTCTGTACCCCTGCCTGGTCTGCGGCCGCCTGTACCCGCGTCCTGCGTGGACCCAGCCCGGAGCTACTCTTGAAGCTGATGACTGCTGTGTCCAGTGAAGCACAAAGGAACGAGTGTCACAGCTATGGCGACTCACAGCCACGGGCTCTGTCCCCACCTTTAAGTAGCAGAGCTGGGAGTGCACATGCCCAGTTGCTCAGTATGCGAGCTCCCCCAGATACAGGTCCCTGGGTGTCTGTCCACAGAAGGTTTGATGATGGCGGTGTCCATGTGTGAAAGTGTGTGTGTGTGTGTGTGTGTGTGTGTGCGCGCGCGCATGAGTGTGAGAGTGTGTGTCAGTGTGAATGTGTGTATTTCAAGGGAGACTGTTGTCCTTGGGCTTCCAGACACTGGGCTGGGCAGAAGCCTTTGTCTTCCCATCTGACAATGCTCTCTTTCTCCCCTGAGCTCATCAGAAACAGCCTCTGCTGCCCTCAGTAAACCCCACGGCTGTCCGGGAGGGCAGCTTCACCCTTTCCATGGAGCGCCTGGCCCTCAGTTCTGCCCACAAGAGTCCACCCTATCGTCACAGCCACCCCCATGAGCCAAGGCTGGTCACCCATTGCACAGATGAAGAAGCTAAGAGGTTGTGTCATGATATCACACAAGCAGGGTGAGATCAGACCATAAGGCATTTTTATTTATTTATTTTTAAATTAACATATAATGTATTGTTAGCCCCAGGGGCATAAGGCATTTTTTGTTTGTTGTTTTATGATAATAAACTTTTTTATTGAAGTATAAAGATTTTATTTCTTTTTAAGATTTTATTTATATAAGACAGAGATAGTAAGAGGGGAGGAGAGAGAGAAGCAGGCCCCTGCTGAGCAGGGAGCCTGACGTTGGACTCGATCCCAGGACCCTGGAATCATGACCTGAGCTGAAGGCAGGCGCTTAACCAACTGAGCCACCCAGGTGGCCTGAAGCATAAAGATGTTTAAAAACCACCAAGTGCAAAGCTGGTAGAGACCTGGGAACTCAGGCCTGGCAGAGATGAGTGAACGTCAGAGGGGGAGGCGTCCCCAGGCCAGCACCTCCATCCAGTCTTGCAAGAGGCAGTGGGAACGAAGTGAAGCGTCCCAGAGCTGGAGGGAATGGCCGCTGAGCAGTCTTCACAGGTGTCCCCTCAGCTTCCAGAACATTCTACCTTGGAGTGTGTCCTGAGACACAGTGCAGAGGTTTGTGGAACTATGGAGTGGAGACACACACCATCTCTTGCTCCAGGACAGCTCCCCTTGAGCCCCAGATTGGGGCCAGCGGGTGGGAGCACCCACACTCCGAGAGAGAAGCTGCACTTCCCAACAGGCGTTAACTCATGGCTCAGACACACTTACTCATGACACCTTCCATTTCAGGTCTTAGCTCACAGAGGCTCATCTAGGGTGCTGGGTGAGGCTGGACCCTGGCTTTGCTTCTTCTTGTAATGCCCAGTGTGGACTTACCAGCTGCTGGCTTTTGAATATAAGGCTTTCCCTACTGATCGCCGCTGGGAGCAGCTCTGAACTGACATGAAGTCCCATTCAATGTCCTCTCTCCCTCTCCAACCTGAAAACTAGGAGAGAACACAGTGCAGGAGCTAGGACCAGGAGCTCTCAGAAAGGTTTGTTGGGTGGACAGAAGAGAAGGGGCCATGCCCAGGGCAACACAGGCCTCGGAGCAACTCCCAGAGGCCCAGGGAATTGAATCCTTTTATATTGCCCTTCTCTGCGGCTGACATACAGCCCCCTTGGAAGTGACACTGAGATGTTCCATCCCCTCATCCTGTGTTGCGGGATCCTTCAGGGGAGGCCCCCCCACGACCGTCATGCTCCACACCTCTGTGCCCAACTTCTGCTCTGCTCAGAGCCTGCAGTCCAGGCTGAGTCAGGAGAGCTACACGGACAGCCCCAGCCTCTGAGGACACAGTGTTTAACTGTCCCCCGTGGGCACACCGCTGCCCAAGCTGGGCTGGTTATAAGTCACGGGTCTGAAGTGGAGGAGCCCTGGACCTTCCATCACTCTCCTCAGACCTCTCAGGTATGCAGCTGCATTCCCACCTCTGAGCCCCACTTCTGCTCCCTGCTCTGCCTTGCCTGTCAGATCTCTCTCCAGGCCTGGCTCAGAGTGGGGCCCAGCCTCTCCAGGCCCATCCTGGCCTTCCTGTCAACAGTCTCAGGTGCCCCGCTCCGCCCAGGAATCAGCACAGGGACAAACAGAGAGGGGGGCCTCCAACCCCTCCTAGGTCCCATCCTGGCTAGTGCCCACTCCCTCGGATGGCATCTCTTCCTCTCCCTGTCCAGCAGCCGAGGGCAGGCGGATATTCAAGGCCAGACTCTGGCTCTGGGGACCTCTGTGTCCCCCGGTCCCCTGAGCTGATGACAAGTTGCCATCCCCGTACATGACTTCTCTCTTCATGGTTTCCCCTTTTCTCTTGCCCCCGCCTTACAGCTCATTCTTTGCACTGCAGCCCTTAAGTCATTTGGAAACATGGAGTCAGATAACCTCATACTTAACCTTTTGGCGGCTTCCATTGCTCTTGAGACATAGACAAAGGCCCAGATTGGAGAGGAGGTAAAGGAAAATAACACAATGTCCATGGATTTTGCTGGGGAAGCTAAACTCTTCAGCATCAGCAAGAAGAGGCCTGCTCTCACCTACCGCCTCATTGTATGTGTATACAGGCCAGGCGGCCATCACTGCCCCTTTTGGATGCATGTTCCAGAATAGCCCTGTTTTCAGGAAGGAGCGGCTGAGCTCGGGTGCCAGGCAGTCTTGGGTGTGGCTGCCTGCTAAGCCAGGAAGCTTCTGAGAAGGCCAGCTGCCGGCACCCTAAGACCCTCCTGGGAGCTGGATTCAGGCCATCGGGGAAAGGGGAGCAGATCACACGGGGAATTGAGTTCAGGTGCAGACCCTCTTGCTGGGGAGGAGGAGCTAGCTTGGTCCCTGAGCTTCTGGACTCACTCTCCAAGGTGTCCTCATGGTGCTCCAGCCAAGCTGCCCTCCCCCCGGCACGCCCAGTCCCTGTGTCGCCCAGCTTCCGCTCATGCATTGCTCTTGAAACTGTCCTCCACCCCTTCTCAACGTCTCAGCTCAAACACCGCCTCATCAAGGTGTCAATGAAGCCGTCCTGAGAACCCAGCTGTTCGCAGCCTCCTGTCCGTCCTGTGGAGGACTCACTAATAGTGTCATTTATAGTGATCGTCGTCTGATTGTGTCCTCTCCCCTCCCTGGGTCACAAATAGATCTATGTGCTTCATCTCTGTGACCCACTGCCCAGCGGAGTGCCTGCACGTCCTTTCAGGAAAATAAAAATCTTGGTCCTTGCTTCTTGAAGTGCTGGCCAAGCAACCGGTGGGAGAAGTGGCCCTGAGGGGGACCCTGAAGCAACCCAGGGATTAGCAAGAGCAGGACACTCTGCCAAGTCTGAGGCTGGAAGGACAGAGAAGGAAGGGGGGTCCTGGGATACCAGGGGCTAGAGATGTCCAGCAGGCTGCTGCAGAGAGAGGCTGCTCACAGGTGGGACTGGAAGCCTCGGTGGGGACATGGCGGCCGATAGGGACTCCATGGTGGGCAGAGAGTGAGCCTGCGCTCCCACCCTCTCCTCTCTGGCCTCCTGTCTTCTGCTCTTCCCTCCCATTGGCCAAAAGTCCCTGGAAGCCAGAGGTAAGAGGGGCTGAGCAACGTGGTTCCCTGGCACAGAGACCAGAGTAGGGAAGGGCGATGGTGCACACAGGTTATCATCCTCCACCCCGCCCCCAACCTGCCACCGTGGCCAGTAGATGGTTTGGGTGCTGCCCCAACCTCCCGGCCAGCAGATCAGCCCTCCCAGTTCACCCACAGGTGCTCTAGCTCCTTGATTTCTTGTGACCCCCTTCCCAGAGGCTGCTTGTGGAGGGATGGCCTGAACCTTGGGTGGGTAGTGGTAGCAGCTGTCTGCCTGGCCAGCCTCTGGGTTCCCCTGGACCAGCCTGGGCCAGCCTGGGGTCCAACCTGGCCTAGGAGTCTACGGCCATCATGCTCACGCCCCCTCCGCATGCACAGGCACCGTGCCGGGAGATCTGAGTGTGCACTCTGCACCCAGAACCCTCGCCTAATCTCTGTGTTGCTTGCTCCTCGAACCTCACTGGCATGACTGCAGGTAGGGAAAGCTCTCTAGGCCCCTCATTCTTAGGGGAGTTCTGGGGACATAGGAAACAGGAAGCCTGCGAGACGCCCTGGGTGTCTGCACAGCTGAGGGGCTGGGGAGGCAGGGGTATGGTGTGTTCTGTTAGAGCAGGCAGCGGTTATGCACATCTCATGGGTGGGTCATCAGCCAACACAACCCACACTGGTTGCAGGGCTAGAATCAGCTAAGGGCATGGATACTCTCCACAGGGCCCTGATTCCAACTTTACTTACTTCTGAGTCCCAGAATTCCTGTCCAGCATAAGGAAGTCCTGAAAGCTCTTATAAGAAAAGCTGATAGAGGGGCGCCTGAGTGGCTCAGTCGGTTGGGAGTCTGCCTTCAGCTTGGGTCATGATCCCAGGGTCCTGGGATCGAGTCCTGTGGCAGGCTCCTTGCTCATCAGGGAACCTGCTTCTCCCTCTGCCTGCTGTTCCCTCTGCTTGTGCTTGCTCTCTGAAAAATTAAAAAAAAAAAAAAAAAAAAAAGCTGCTAGAAAAGCCAGGAGGGCAGGCCCGTGGCCCCTGCGTTTCTGTCTTTCTGGCCACAGCACCAGTGTCCAGGGAGCCAGGTCCCTGTGACCTAGCCTAGCAGGCAGCACTGTACTGACACTCCCACGCCCTTCCCAGCCTCTCCACGGCTTCGGATCACTTTCCACGTCCTGAGGCTGGTCAGGGCTATCTGGTTACCCAGAGACTCCTGGGAAACTCCCAGAAGCTGTTGCCAGGGGAATATTAAATGTCTTAGTGAGCATATTCCCGCAGGCACCCAGCCAGCCACTCACCTAGGCACCTCCTCTCCTGGAACGTGTTAGGATCCAGGCAAACCCTGTCAGGATAGGGCCCACCGTCCTACAGCATGGGGTGGGGGTGGGGGACATAAACTCGGAAATTTGGAAAATCTTGCTCTTTTGCTATCTTCTGCTGCAGAGCAGCAGATATAGCTCTGTCTATCTACCTGCTCGAATGCCATCCAGATGCGCCCCTCCCCCACTGCTGCCCCACCACCAAAGTAGACCTGACTCTTGTGAGCCAGCCGAGTAGCCCAGTGGCCCTGCTAATGTCCCCAGAGGCATGCAAGGGTCTTTAGGTCCCTCTGGCCCACATTTTTGTCACTCCTCACACACTTACTCCCCCAGAATGGAGGAGGTGCCTTCTGTGCACCCTATGATAGCCAAGAGGGGGACTTGCCGGGGTACAGCCGTGGGACAGAGTTTCCACAGCACTATGGGGCCCTTTCCTGTCCTCACAGGAGCACCTATGGTGGCTCCTGGGTTAGCTGCCTATTGACGCCTACATTCCTGGCTTGGGGTCCAGACCCAGGGCCTTCAGTGTTTCCTAGCCCCATCTTCCTGATCCATGTGTGTCATGTCAGTCTGGGGGCTCCAACTTCATACCATCCAAGGACCATGCATTTATTAAGTGACTACAGTGTGCCCTGCCCTGGGTTAGCATCAGCTAGAGTGGCTGCCCTGGGCACACTTGTTGTGTTATCAGGAGGGGAATGACACAGTCTCTCTCTCTCTCACACACACACACACACACACACACACACACACACACAGTGCCTGCCGACCCCAGAAACTAGCTTTTTCCTCCCCTTAGCTGGAAGCATCTGTCTAGGGGAGTCAGGACCAGTTAACAGGTGCAAGAGAGGAACAGGGAAACAGAAAGTCAAGAGAAATATGAGTAAGGCCAAAAAAAACGAATCCTTTAAAAAAAGATTTTATTTATTTGTGTATTTATTTAGAGAGCACTCGCACAAGCAGTGGGAGACGCAGAAGGAAAGAGAGAGAGAGAAAATCCCAAGCAGACTCCGTTTCGCGCTCAGAGCCCGATACAGGCCTGGCTTGATCCCATGACCCCGAGAACATGACCCGGGCTGAAATCAAGAGTTGGGCACTCAGCCGACTCAACCACACAGGTGCCCCAAGAACTTTTAACTCAAAAACTGACTGCACACCCCAGAGAGTCATGTCCCTTGGGCAGGCCCAGCCCATAGAAAGCAAGAACTTGCTACTGGATTTCAACCACAAGAATGATTCCTTAGAGCCTTTGACATTTCCTGGGGACACATGCAGCACTCCAGCTGATGCCCGCAGAGAGCCGTGTGAACCACCTGGGGACTATATACTGTTTTTTGACCTTCGGGTAACATGCTGGAGTAGCCGGAACAACAGTTTTCTTCCTCACTGTGTTTTCACTTCCTGAGCTCTTCCTTACCAAGTGGAGCATGTGTCTGAGGGGGAGAGGAAGGGAGGAAAGCATCCGCTTGGATTTCTAACAGCCCAGAGCGATGTTTGACAGCTCACAGAGGACACGTTGGGGCAGGATGGAAAACCTACATGAACCACAGAGATGCACTACATAAAGAGGGCAGTTCTAGCATGGGACCTGTGTCTGGGTTCATTCTCAGTGAATAAAGTACCCTATAAACCATCAGATTTCTGAGCACTGCATGAGTAGACCTGGAAGACTTCTGAATGCAAACCCTGAACTTGAATTGGCTTTGTCTTTTGATGTTGACTGTGGACCTGGTAGCTTTGCAGGGCCGCTGAAGCAGGAGAGGGCAAGTCCTGGCTTCACCCTGGGGCTGTGAGGTTTGCACAGCACAAATGCCCACCCAACCCCACAAGGACACTGGGGTCAGCCAGGACTGTGCCCCCCTATGGAGCTGGGTGATCTTGGGTGATTCCGTCTTGCCCTCTGAGTCTCCTTCCTTGTTTGTGGAATGGAGACCAGGATACTTCATTAGAGGCAATGGTTTAATTTGACAAGAGAAATGACTCATGCACCTGGAACACAGCAGGCTTCAGCAATGTGAGCCCCTAATCCTTTTAGCTGATTGCAGAGGGATTGAGATGGCTATGGCAGGTCTTGCCAGGATCGCAGCCCGCTTTGTGGCAGAAAGGGCCCCTCCTGAAGCCCTCAAGGTCAGGGGGCAGATGCGCAGAAGGTGGCAAGGCAGGTGTGGGGACCACATCCCTTTTCACAGAGAGGGGAAGTGAGCCCCTGGTATGAGTGTGAGCTCCCTGCCCACCAACAGCCAGCCCCACTGTCCAAGGCCCTAGCTTTTCCACCCACAGGGAATATGGGGTTGGCTCTTTGCAGGGCAGTGGTTTGGGACAGAAGGTGCTCATTTTCTCTCCTTAGAAGATTGGCTAACTCCATGAGCTGCTGGCAGTTTCAGCCAGCCAAAGTCAGGGACTAGCAGTGGCTGGCACCCTCCTCTGTTGGGGCTCTTCAGTCTTCTCCCCCTTCTTTCCTTCCCCACTTGGGCCAGCTGGGGCTCTGGACAGAGCTCCTAGTCAGCTCACAGATGGACCTCTGTGAGCCTCTGGGGCCTCTTTCCTCTCTCTTCCTGTACACCACTCTGTCCCTTGCCTTTACATCCAGCTCCCAGGGCACTCTGGAATCATCAGGGAGCTTAAAAAACTATGTCACCTGGAGCCCACCTCCCAGAGACTGATTCAGTTGGCCTCAGGTATGAGCTAGGCGCTAGGACTTTTTTTTTTTTTTTTATTGGACAGTGAGAGATCACAAGTAGGCAGAGAGGCGGGCAGAGAGAGAGGAAGGGAAGCAGGCTCCCTGCTGAGCAGAAAGCCCGATGTGGGGCTTGATCCCAGGACCCTGAGATCATGACCCAAACCGAAGGCAGCGGCTTAACCCACCGAGCCACCCAGGCGCCCCGGTGCTAGGACTTTTATTTCATTTTATCTTTTTAGAGATTTTATTTATTTATATGAGAGAGAGGGAGCGGGACAGAGTAGGAGTGGGAGCGGGGGGACAAAGAAAGAGGGAGAAGCAGACTCCCCGCTGAGCCCAAAACAGGGCTCAGTCCCAGGACCCTGGGAGCGTGAACTGAGCTGAAGGCTGACGCTTAATCGACTGAGCCACCCAGGGGCCCCGGCACTGGGATTTTTAAAAAACACTGCCTAACACAGTCTTAGGTGCCCGACCTCCATCTTTAGGCTAATGCCTTCCAGACACAGACCTGGACTCAGGGGCGGACCCTGTGCCCCCACCCACCTTGAGCTCCAGTCCCCTCAGCTCCAGCTCTGTCTGCTCTGTACGGGGCTATGGTTTTGCAGCCTGTTTGCAGCCTGTGCCAGGAGTGGACTCCTCCACCTTCTCCGCCCTGCCAAGGCCCAAATTCAGGCTCGAACCAGATCTGCCTGAGCCCCTGTAAAGTAGGGCAAAGAGCTGGTGATGAGGGGTCTGGTGCTTGGTGCCCAGGGGCAGAGGGACACACGAGAGGAACCAGTGATGAGGGCTGTGATGGGAAGAGCCGTGAACTCCAGAAGCCAGGCGGAGAGGCAGGGTTTTTAGCTGGGGCTCTGCAGGGAGACTTCAGGGCATCCTTGAACTTGGGTGAGAAAAAAATGATACTGTTTGCACGAATCTCTGGCCGAAATCTAACATTTTCCTTTTATTATGAACATGGACAAAACCCCACAGTAATATGGCCTGTGATTCTGTCACTAGTGGAAATCACTGCTGCTGCTTTTCTATGGTGGTAGGACTGCTGTGCAATGGCACAATATTGGTTTTCGTCTTCATCGTTTCAGAATTACAGACCCTGCTTACACCTGCCACCAGATCTTGTTTACTTATTAATGAAGAACCATGCATGTAACCCCATCACAAATTTATTTATTTACTATATTAGTGGTCATATTTCACTGGGATCGGTTTCCTTTGTAATCCTGCGTATTTTATTTCATGCATTCACTTCATGCAACGCTCCTGGAAAGGACCCTAGAGGCGGCGCAAGATTCTTGGAGTAGAAGTTGAGGCAGGTGTTCCGAGATCAAGCTGTGGCCACGATTGTAGGGGCATGTCGGTGGCCTCCCTTGGGTACCTCACAAAGGTGGCCTGGAGGTCTTTAGGAACCGGGAGACACCGGGAGACACCAACAAGCCCCTGGTTCCTTCAGGTCTGGTTGTTTAGCTTTGCCTAGGTCCCCGGAGGCAGCCAGCATCTGGCAAGAGCTGCCTGGTCTCGAGGCCCCACCATCCATCCCAATCCCTGAACCCTGATGCCCGGTCATAAGTCCTGCCTGCCTCTTTCTGCAGATAAACTTTGATTCCTTGGAGCCGGCAGAGCTGACCAACACCCCATGGGGATGGAGTGTGCAGGAGGCCTCGGCCACCCAGAGGAGAGGGGACCCAGTGTGTGGCAGTTGCCCCCGAGACAGACTTCACTCAGTGTGCTGTGCTCAGGGCAGTGCCTCACCAGAGAGCCAGAAGCAGCCTTCACCGCAGGTCCAGGAAGCTACTAGGCCTTAGGGAGAGGGCCAGACAGAACAGGAAGATGATGTGGAGAGTTAAGAAGTAAGACCCTGGTGCAGGACTGACTGGCAGAGCCTGGAGCTGCTCCCTTCACTGCCTGTGGACACAGAGGGGCTGGAGGCCCACACTCACACCCCAGAGCATGGACCCTCCAGCCTGGTCCACTCCTCTGCTCTTCTCACTCGGAGAGGCAGTGGTTGCCACCAGGGACTCTACCTTTCCCTCATCATCTAAAAGCTTCTCAGAATCCTGGTTCTGAAAGTAAAAACTTCACAGCTTCCCCCCCAAGGACTGGGAAGCCTATGACTTCACAGCAGCTCCTCCAGCCACCTCTCCCCACTTGTCCCCACTTGGGGCTCTGTGTCTACAATAGTAACTGTGTGAGTAACCATGTGACAGATTTGAAGAGTGAGGGCTCTCCCTGCCCCACAAATCCCAGAGGACAGGCCAGGGCAAGGGAATTTCTGGGATTGTTTTGTAGTTTTTATTTGTACAATCTAATTGATACCAGCACATCCTTTAAAAATGAAATCATGGGGCGCCTGGGTGGCTCCGTTAGTTAAGCATCAGACTCTTGATCTCAGCTCAGGTCTTGATCTCAGGGTCATGAGTTTGGGCCCCGTGTTGGGCTCTGTACTGGGCATGGAGCCTACTAAAAAAATAAATGAAATGAAATAAAATCATACCAAGAGGTTTATGTGAAAAATAGTCCCTTGTCCCAACCCTTCTACTCCCAGTTTCACCTCCTGGAAGCAACCATTTTCAATCCCTTAATATTTCTTCTGCTAGCTATCTCCATATTTGTAAACAAAAGGCTTATGCTGCTGAATCTTGTTTAGAAGGATGTAGAAAGAGACTTTTCCTGTTGTTGGTTAAGGCCCCAAAGCAGAAGTCAAGAGGCTTAAGGGCCCCCACAATCTAGAAAAAAAAATGTCACAGAGCTGCTTGACAGCCCTCCAAGCCACCTCAGAGGAACCCGAGCTGTCCCCTGCTCCCCTTCCCCAGTTGAGCCACCATGTTTTGCAGGAAGGTATGCTGGTGTTTTTCCTTCCAAGAAGCTGGAGGCTGGGTGAGTCTCCTCACCCCTACTTCTTAGAGGTAGATCTGGCTAGTTTTCCCAGAGAGGACTTGAGTAGAGAAGAGGGTTGGTTGGGGAGAGAGGTATCTCAGTATTCACTTAGCTGCCTGTTTTGGTTCAGTACCTCCAACCCCATTACTTTTGCCCGGTGCCCATCCCCCAGTGCAGAGATTCCCCCCGACTCACCCACTCCAGCGGAGACCCTGCAGTCTTCGACGGTGATGGGGAGACAGCTGTGCAGAGTGGGGAGGTTGCCAAGGGCTCCTAACACCATCTAGGGCTTCCTAACACTCCTCCTGCAGGCCTCTTTCCTCCCCCCACCTCTTCCCAGGTACCTGGTTCTGCCCACTGCAAAGCCTTTGGTGGCTCTTACCATGTAATCAATTGATTATGGGTGGTTCATGGTGGTTCCTATTGCCGGTTTAAGACCTGGCTTTCTCGGGGCTACTGAGTCAGTTTCCACTCATCTTCCTGTGTCTAGGTTGCAGATAGTTGTGGCTTTCTCTGCTGTTCTCCCCATCTTTGGGGGTTTCTGTCTTTCAAATGTCCACTTACTGTGACTTTCATGGAAGTTTTGGACAGACAGCCAACCCAGATACAGTGTTCCATCCGCTATCTTGATCGGAAGTCCCAGTTTGCTTTCTTCTCTGAGGTGCCCTCTGAGGCTGGGTGTTTTATGTTCTTCCCCTTCTCTGTAGGTTGTGAGGGCACAAGTGGAAGCAGGAATTGGCAAGAGGAACAGGAGCCCCGGACTGAGGCACTGTCCATCTGTGCTAGGACATCTGTACTCTGCCCTGTCTTCTAAAGATGGTTGATGAATTGTTCAAAAGGCTGGGGTTTTATTATATATTTTCTAGCTCACTTCATTAGTTACTGGGGAAGAGAATATCTATGAAGATATTTTAATTGACTATTGCCACCCATGACTTGGAAGTCTCTCCAGAAGCATCTTTGTACATTAGGTTGGTCCTTCTGGAAGCTTATTTCCCCAAAGTTCTTATAGCAGGATTCTGAGGTACAGGCCTGGTCAAGGATCTGGACCTCTGTTCTGAGGGTTGGTTTCCCCCACCGTCCCCAGCTTCCCCTCCCCAGTGCAATGCCCAGCATGGCCACCACTGTGTGCAGCTCCAACCTGGACTGCATTGAACAGAAAAGCACAAATGAGAACAAATCGACTTAAAGTGGGGACTTGAAGGAAAAACAGTATTCGATTTTACAGAACCCTGAGCCTAAAAACCTAAAAGTTTTAAGATATGCCCCTCCCCCATGCCAACCCCAGGTCTAATTGACAGGCATAATAGGACTTTAAATCCCTCTCCCCAGCAGCCCAGCCCTAGCCTGGACTTAGGTTCAGGTTTCTGATCTTTAGACTTGTCACATAAAACAGATGTGTCCCCATGAGAAAGAATCGAGGCCTGGAGACCCCTAACTATGTCGTTTTCAATCTCATCGTAGATAGCCAGTCTGAACTTCTCTCCATTACAGATTTTGCTGTTCCTGCCTCTGGTTAGTGCTCCTGGAAGAGACTAGGATCTGGGCGGCCTGGGTTCTCAGGCACTTCTGAGCCCCACAATTGGGACGAGTTTCTCCCCTGGGCCTCCTGGGTCCAGTATCTACAGAGGACACAAAGACAGAGTCTGCAGGAGCTGGGGCAGGGCTAGGCTTTGAAGAGGAAACTACTTTCAGAAGTGAAGAAGCCTATCCTCAGAGCGGGGCCTCAGGCACCCCAAAAAGGATGGAGGTACTTACCTGAGCACTTGCTTGCCTCAGTGAGGGCCACAGCAGCAAGAGCTCTCTGGGAGGTCCATTAAGGAAACACCTACCCCCACATTCCTATTCCTCCTCCTCTGCCCTGGTCTCAGGCCTGGCCTCAGCCACCCTGTGCTCTGAATGAAACCACACAACAGTGCTCTGTTTGGGTAGGGCTTACCCAGGTGAGGCCCAGGGAAGGATACCCTGCACTCTCCTTCCTATACCCTTGCTAATACACAAGAGGAAGGACTGTGGCTGCTGTACCCTAGACCCTCACATCATCATGCCAGCCACTAGATCCTGCCCCCATCTGCCTACAGAGAGTCCCAGGAGCAGGGGCACTCTTGACCAGCTCTTGAGGGCCCATGAACATGGAATTCCTGGAACTTCAAACTCAAGAACAGTGAAATGTCAGGGTGGGAAGGGCTCAGCCAGACCTGAAAGTAATGTGAGCAGAGTAGGGAATGGGAGAGGCAGCCAAAGGTGCCATGTCAGGCAAAGTCCTAGTCTCTACCTGATGCTGCTAGGAACTCTGGGGTGTAAGCTACCCTTGGGATTTAATTCAACCTCAAGACAGAGGGCCTGAGCTAGCAATTCTTTGCTATGGGCTACCCCACAGGTACCTAAACACCCTAGCATTTCCAGTTCCCTCCAGGGTGAAGAACTCTCAGATGCCAGCACTTAGAAGGGGGTGGGTCCACAGGACTGGGGAATGGTGGCCATAGGTCCTGGGAAGAGCACCAAAAATGCCTGCTGCATTGAAGAAGTAACTAGAATGAAATTCTCCTAAAGACTAGAGATTGGTGAGTCACCAAATCCCAGAGTGGGAAGGAAAGTCAGAGGTCATTACACATGGATTCCCAACTTCCTGTCCACCCTCTGAGGGGATAGGGAGGGTCTCCTCCCCTTGAAGTTTAAACCTTCCAAATTTGTCATTCTCTGACCAGTCATCCAGAACATCCTGTCCTCCAGCCTGTGTGGTCAAGCTGGCCACAAGGTGACACAAGAGCCTTGTGTCTTGTGTCAGCATCTTCTAAGATGACTGCTGGGACCTTGGTACTCACCTGGGCAGCCCTGCAGCCCACCCACTCTTGCAGGCTTTCAGGAAGGAGACAGAATATTTAATGACTCTAGCCACACCTCCCTTTCCCCTGCTTACAGGTTTTAGAATTGAACACCAATAGACATTAAGGCCTAAGTCCTAGAACTGGCTCTTCCTACTCTCTCTTTTTCTACTATACAGTGAGATATTTATCCCCCTCATCTCCCTTGGCACCCCCCCACCTCAGGGGCTCTAGATGTCAGGACTACGCCTGCTGTGTTGGCCACCATGTCCCCAAGGTCTCTCCTGGTGCCCAGCAGACAGGAGGAGGTGCTAAGTGACTTTGGTTGATCAGAATTGATGTCACAGGATGTTTGTGACACCAAGCGTGAAGAATGAGCCTTGTTTTAGCCTACATTCCCTGGGAAGCAGAATCTGAGGCAAAAGCTAAGATGCTAACACTTTTTGAGGAGTGAATCCCAGAGAAGCAGGAGTGAGGCAAGCAAAGGAGAGGGAACCTAAGGGAGGACTGACTGAACCGAGCACAGCACTGTAACAGGCACAGTGATTGTTCAGCTCGAAAGACGTCTAAAGAAAGCTGCATGAACCACCATGACGTCAAGGAGTTGGCCTCAGAGAAAAAAAGGGGGAAACACACTCCCATCTCCTAGTTTCTGAGTTTACTGGGTGCCTGTACCTGGGGCCTCTCTAGCCCTGCTCTTAGGTCTGGTGCTCCTCGAAGCCCCAGTAGGAACCAGAAGAACTGAATCCCAGGGCCATGGTGGCATGCTTTGGCACAAGCCACCGCCTGTGGGCAGGCCAGCCAGGGGACTGAAGCCAGTGGCCCACGCCATTGCTGTCTTGCGGCCCACAGCTCCGTAGGCCAAAATGCACACACAGGTGCCCAGTGGGTCTGCAGTTGCTTGCGTCCCAGTAGGGACAAGCTCCAGGACAGGAGGAAGAGACAAGCAGCAAGAATGTGGGGGCAGGGATGCCACAGGGCCAGGAGATCAGGGAGGGCACTAGGAAGACACGGGCTGCTTTACAAGGCTGCACCCAGCTCAGCACACTCCCTCTGATGAAGATCCAGACCTTCCCTGTGCCTCAAGGATGTGCTGGTACCAGGTGGTCCTCCAGAAGGCTCACCTGCAATATCAGGCAGAAAAAGATCAAGTAAATCCAGGGAGATGCACAGACTGTGTCTAACATAAGACTTTGTCAGCCACTGTGGGAGAAAAAGATAACCCTCCATCAGAGCTGGGTGTCTGGCCCCATCCCCACTCAGGTTCTGTAATCCCTGGTTCACATGGGGAGGTTCTGGGAAGTGCCCGGGGAGGGTCTGAAACCACAGTGTGGGGGGATGGGGAGGCCAGAAAGGGAGTGGTGAGTAGCTGAGGTGAGCAGCCTTAAGGAGTTGGAGCCCACTACCCAGATCCTTCCAATGGCCCAGAGGGCAAGATGGACATTTTGGAGAAGAGACATATTCAGGTTGTGAATGTGACTCACATGGTTCCAGCTGCCCTGATTCAACCAGAGCTCCCCAGGGAAGGGACTCCCCCCACCCCCGGGTGCCTGGGTGGCTCAGTGGGTTAAAGGGGTGTCCACAGTTAGGCATTGCTGGTGTGGTGGATTCAAAGTGGCCTCCAATTCTTTGACACTCCTCCCCTTGAGAGATGAGATGTGTCCCTGCCCCTTGAATCTGGGCAGGTTCTGTGACTGCTTTAACCAGTAGAATACGGAGGGAGTCCTGCTCTACCAGACTGCCCAGGCCTTAAGAGGCTGGAAGCTTCCACTGCCTGTGTCTTAGAACACTTTGTGTGGGGAGCTCCGGTTGCCTTACAGGAAGCCTGATGCCTGGGGCTGCCTCACAGGAAAAGCCGCATCAGTCAGTTTTGGTTCATAGTCCAGCAGCGCCCGGACTTCCGACCATCCTGGCTAGGTGCTAGGCACATGAGGGACACAATCTTGGACCTTGTCATCTGCCTGAGTGACCTCGGTTCGTGTCTGGTGCAAACATCTTGCAGCAGAGCCCTGCCCCGATTCCTGACCTACAGAACTGTGAGACAGAAGAAAGTGGTTGTTGGTTGAAACCTCTAGGCTCTGCGGTAGCTTGTTACACAGGAAAGGACAAACAGAACCAGAGGCTACAGGCCCTGCCCACCAGGACCCTAGCTCCACTTTTGTGTGGTTTTCCTCGCTGTGCCTTCTGCGTTGGGCATCATTTTCAGCTTAGACTAAAATGGCCTCATTTACTGGTGTGTGATCCAAGCCTACGGGATGCAAGGGTCGTTTTTAGAAATGACACCCCTGAGGAATTTTCTCATATTAGGGTGGTCCTACTGAGTCTTCCCTTAAGATAGGATAAACTGCCTATTCCTAAGCCAACTGCTAGTGAGGAAAATGGCATGAGGTCCATAATCGGCTTAGATCTGCACTGTCTACTATGGTAGCCTCGAGACCACATAGAGCTACTGAAATTAAAATAGAAATTAAATGAAAAGTTCATTCCTTCAGTTGCACCAGTCACATTTTGTTCAGTAGACACATGTGGCTCGTGCTTAATGTAAGGGAAAACACATAGGATAGAACATTTGCATCATTGAAGAAAGTTCTGCAGGACAGCACTGACTTAGACGAATCCTTGGGAGTTGGGAGGGTAAATCTGGGGAAGTCAAGCACAGTGGTTACCACACTGGAAGGGGGTTAAGAGAGGTAAAGAGGTAGGTAAAGAGGACTCCCCCCGGGTGCCTGGGTGGCTCAGTGGGTTAAAGCCTCTGCCTTCGGCTCAGGTCATGATCCCAGTGTCCTGGGATGGAGTCCCGCATCGGGCTCTCTGCTCAGCAGGGAGCCTGCTTCCCCCTCTCTCTGCCTGACTCTCTGCCTATTTGTGATCTCTCTGTGTCAAATAAATAAATAAAATCTTAAAAAAAAAAAAAAAAAGGAACCCCCCCCCCCAAACTTTCAGTTACCATTGACCCTCCCTCTAAGAAGAAACTCATTCCTTGATACTCAGGCCACTAACTTGGCCACCAATCAGGGCCTAACCAGCATCAGAGTCTTCAACAGGCCCTGTAAGCAGCCGTCATCAGGATTATGTCCCCAGTTTCTGAATGTGTGGTTGGAACGGATGGCCTGCTGCCACAGAGCTGCTGTGGGCTTAAAGAGTAAGTCCATCTTCATAGGAACTGCCAGGTAGAAGCCACTGGATTACCTCTCCCGGCCAAGGGAAATTAACTCCCAATGTTGGAGGTCCTTGGGGCTGTGTTTGCCTCATCTTCTGCACTCAAGCAATCGCTCCCATGGGTCATGGAGTGTGTATAAAACTCATGCAGGGGAAGCATATCACAAGAAGCCAGCAGAACCTCAGGTAAAAGGGGACACAGCTGGAGGCACCTGGCGAGGATCAATAACCAGGGATGAAATCCAGAGCTTATTCAGAAAGTTCTCTGTGTGGTCGAAGTGGGAAACCTAATCAAGAAACATGGAAAGAGGACTGACTTCACAACGTAAAAAAAAAATAAAATGTGGAAGGACAAGGGGAGCCAGGGTCTTCTCAGGAAATTACTCTCCTTTTGTAACTTAAAAAGCACCATATACAACCCAAAATGTGGCAACTCCTTATCAAAATATCAATTTTTCCAACCTTTGTTCATGAAAATGTATTTTTTATAAAGACAAGAGTTTTACACACGAAACAGGCAAAAATATCAAAAAATGGGCAGAAGATATGAACAGACACTTCTCCAATCAAGACATACAGATGGCTATCAGACACATGAAAAAATGTTCATCATCATTAGCCCTCAGGGAGATTCAAATTAAAACCACATTGAGATATCACCTTACACCAGTTAGAATGGCCAAAATTAACAAGACAGGAAACAACCTGTGTTGGAGAGGATGTGGAGAAAGGGGAACCCTCTTCCACTGTTGGTGGGAATGCAAGTTGGTGCAGCCTCTTTGGAGAACAATGTGGAGATTCCTCAAGAAATTAAAAATAGAACTTCCCTATGACCCTGCAATTGCACTATTGGGTATTTACCCCAAAGATACAGATGTCGTGAAAAGAAGGGCCATCTATACCCCAATGTTTATAGCAACAATGGCCACGGTCACCAAACTATGGAAAGAACCAAGATGCCCTTCAATGAACGAATGGATAAGGAAGATGTGGTCCATATACACTATGGAGTATTATGCCTCCATCAGAAAGGATGAATACCCAACTTTTGTAGCAACATGGATGGGACTGGAGGAGATTATGCTGAGTGAAATAAGTCAAGCAGAGAGAGTCAATTATCATATGGTTTCA
The DNA here is from genome assembly GCF_022355385.1 of Mustela nigripes. Classification (NCBI taxonomy): domain Eukaryota; kingdom Metazoa; phylum Chordata; class Mammalia; order Carnivora; family Mustelidae; genus Mustela; species Mustela nigripes. The sequence continues at coordinate 150,036,121 of NC_081560.1, read as the reverse complement.
CTTATTTGTGGAGCATAACAAATATCATGGAGGACAAGGGGTGTTAGAGAGGAGAATGGAGTTGGGGTAAATTGGAAGGGGAGGTGAATCATGAAAGACTATGGACTCTGAAAAACAATCTGAGGGGTTTGAAGTGGCGGGGATGTGGGAGGTTGGGGTACCAGGTGGTGGGTATTATAGAGGGCACGGATTGCATGGAGCACTGGGTGTGGTGAAAAAATAATGAATACTGTTTTTCTGAAAATAAATAAATTGAAAAAATTAAAAAAAAAAAGAAAGATGATGAGGGCTAAAAAAAAAAGATAAGAGTTTTGTTTTGTTTTAATTTTAAAGATCCTATTTATTTATTTGACAGAAACTGCAAGAGAAGGAATACAAGCAGGGAGAACAGCAGGCAGAGGCAGCAGACACAGGCTCCCTGCTGAGTGAGGGGCCCAATGTGGGACTCGATCCCAGGACCCTGGGATCATGACCTGAGCCAAAAGCAGACACCCAAAGATTGAGACATCCAGGTGCCCCCCAAAAATGTAAAATTTTTGAGATGTAGAAGAAATAGTGTGTCTATTTATCTCATTTATTAATTTAGCTATTCATATTTTAAGTGCATATTTTATAAAGTAGTATCTCAATCTGTAAATGTTTCTTTTGTTCATTCCATGTGTTGTGAAACAACCCCAGTTTTTATGTCCCCTAGAGCCTCTTGGTGAGTCATCCAACAGGTTTCTTAAAAAACTCATTTCTTGAGAACAAAACCAAGAAGCCTCGAGAATTTCAATTCCCTACTTACCATCAAGAAGATCTCAAGGAAATAGGTTTGCATGTGGTGCACTTATTGTAGGTGGAAATGGGGACCCGCTTGACCATTTTGCGGAGGTGTGACGCTGCCATAATGCCAAGGGAACACCCAAGGCCCTGTCTGCTAAAGGGTGGGAAAAGCAGATGGCCCTGGGACTTGGGACATGCTCACAACTGATTCGGTAGTGGACAAAGGATCCATAAAAAAATAGGGGTGCTTGGGTGGCTCAGCCATTAAGCATCTGCCTTCAGCTAAGGTAATGATCTCAGGGTCCCAAGATCAAGGCCCGCATCAGGCTCTCTACTAAAAGCCTGGTTCTCTGTCTCCCACTCCCCCTGCTTGTGATCCCTCTCTCACTGGCTCTCTGTCAAATAAATAAAATATTTTTTTAAAAATAGAGGAACTTCTGGGGCGCTTGGGTGGCTCAGTGGGTTAAGGCCTCTGCCTTCGGCTCAGGTCATGATCCCAGGGTCCTGGGATCGAGCCCCGCATCGGGCTCTCTGCTCAGTGGAGCCTGCTTCTCTCTCTCTCTCTCTCTCTGCCTACTTGTGATCTCTCTCTGTGTCAAATAAATAAATAAAATTTTAAAAAAATAGAGGAACTTCAAGAGATTAAGAGAAATGTAAGAGTCCTGTTAATGGAATGTAATATGTTACTGAAACAAACATTTGGGGACAGTTAGGGAAATCTGATCCTCAACTGGATATTAGATTCTTTTTTCAAAGATGAGATGATAGTACGGTGTTTGTGCTAAAAGCGTCATTTTCTGGGATGCCTGGCTGGCTCAGTCAGAAGAACACGTGACTCTTGGTCTCTGGGTGGTGAGTTCGAGCCCATGCGGGTGTAGAGATTACTAAATAAGAAAAAAAAATTTTTTAAAGGAAAAAAAAGATTATGTATCTTCTAGATACATGTCTAGAACTTAATTTAAGATCATCTAGTAAGAGAGGTTGGGGAGAAAACAGAGAGGAAGTGTGTGTGTGTGTGTGTGTGTGTGTGTGTGTGTGTGTGTGTGTGTTGGGGGTTGGAGAGTAAAGAGGGAAAAAGATTGGCCACAATTAATAATTGGTCAAGCTGTGTGATGAGTACTTGAGGGATGATTATACTAATCTCTCCATTTTTAAGCATGAAGGCTTTCATTTTAAAAAATAAAATGTCTTCAGAAGTTTGTTTTTCAAACTGAGGTAATTTAGAGAACATCCTTTAATATGAGAGGATTTTAAGGGCTAGACTATTTTTTTTTTTTTTAACTAGGCCATTAGTTACTAGTTTTTTGAAGCTTTAGGCATGTATAGTAGGTATGGAATACAGAACAGATAGGGTTCCTTGCCTTCCCCTTGCAAAGTATCAAGAGGCTGGTTGACAGTCGACCAATTGTTTACATTTCTGTAATACCTTGGCAGAAGGTGTTGTGTGTTATCAAAACCACCTGTCACCCCTTACTAAAATGCTCTACCATTTAAAAATTGTAAATAGGGACACCAGGGTGGCTCAGTTGGTTAAGCTTCCGCCTTCAGCTCAGGTCATGGTCCTGGGGTCCTGGGGTCCTGGGATGGAGCCCCACATTGGGCTCCCTGCTCAGAGGGAAGTCTGCTTCTCCCTCTCCCTCAGCCACTCCCCCTGCTGTGCTCTCTCTCTCTGTCAATTATATAAATAAGACCTTTTTTTAAAAAAAGTTCCTCCAGTAGGAAAGAAGGCCTGCCACTCAGCCTGCATAGGGGTAGGGAGGAATTCCTTTGACCCCCACACCAGGCATCTTGAAAATTCCACTAGCTTCAGCCTGCGGCAGAAGACCCTTGGGGTCCCTTCCATCCTGGGCACTGGTCACAGACATTTCCGAGTAGTCCTTCCCTCTGAAGCAAAATGAAGTTGTTTTAGCAACAGGTAACTTCACTCTTCCTCCATTGTAACAGGCCCCCCAGAGCTCCCCCTCAGCATTAAGGCACATACTGTCTGGGGTTTTTCTCCCTCTCCAGCTTGTGGACACTTCAGTAGATCTTTCCCGTCTGCATGTCCTAGTCAAAGGCGCCCATGGAGCAAGACAAACTGTCAATGTCATAGAGGATGTTGTGGTCCAGGGGCCAATCCAAACCACGGGAGATGTCCGCCTGGTCAAAGTACTTTTCCACTCAGTGGTCAGGAAAGAGGGAGTACAGGGACCCCTTGTGCTGCTCTAGAACAGCCAGGGTGGTCTCCTCAGCTGTGGTGCTAGCCAAGTACCTCTCAGTGGGCTCCACCTGCCCGTCATTGAACAGATTGTTTTTCTTGTCTTATCTGCTTCAGCCAGCATGACCACTGACTGATCTTCCCAGTTCGAAGCCTAGACTTGTTCCAATGGTAGCAGCGTAGCCTCCTGACTGGCGAGGAGCCACAGAGCTGGCAGGGGCATTGACGGTCACTTGTTGCACTCACATGCTGAGCAGACACCACTGGCAAACCTTTTCTGCAGAAATATCTATGGAGAGCGGAGAGTTGGACGCTCCTCCCCCACCTGGAGTCTCATCACCCTGGTAGCTCTTTAATGGAATGCGCTCAGGCTAAATGGGAGACCTTGTCCTGGGGGCCATCTTGGTGCTAATGACTGTGGGAGAACTGACTCAGGACTAGATTTCCTTTTAGTCTTCTCTGAAAGAGTCTTTGAAAATGAGTACCTCTCGATGTTGGTGTCTGTGGTAGGTATGAGACCTTGGTCTCATACCTACCACATGGTAAAGCTAGAGTGTGGTCTTTGGCGCTCTCTCCTGACAGCTATGTGACCCTGAGTCACAGCCACCCATTTCAGAACCTCACACTAGTTTCTATGACAGCCTTCTCCTCTATCTTGATTTGGATCACTTGGTTGGTTCATGAGGCAAAGTTGAGCTCAGGCTGGAAAGTGGCCCACCAGCCTGGGATATTTGGTGTGTGCTGTGGGCATTGTCAGTGTGTGTGTGTGTGTGTGTGTGTGTGTGTGTGTGTGTGTATTTTAAAGAAGGAAAAGAGAACACATATCAATCTAGAAAGTCAGTTCGATTCAGTTCAGTTAAGGGGCACCTGGCTGGCTCAGTCAGTAGAGCCTGTGACTTAGTCCCGAGGTTGTAAGTTCAGACCTCACAGTGGGTGTAGAGATTACTTAAAAATAAGAAATTTGGGGATGCCTGGGTGGCTCAGTTGGTTAAGTGGCTGCCTTGGGCTCAGGTCATGATCCCAGCATCCTGGGATCAAGTCCCACATTGGGTTCCTTGCTCAGCAGGAAGCCTCTGCCTCTGTCTTCTCCCTCTGCCTCTGCCTGCCACTCTATCTGCCTGTGCTCACTCTCTCTCTGACAAAAAAAAAAAAAAAAAAGAAAGAAATATGGGGTGCTTGGGTGGCTCAGTAGATTAAGTGTCTGCCTTTGGCTCAAGTCATGATCCCAGAGCCCTGGATCGAGCCCTGTACTGGGCTCCCTGTTCAGGGGGGAACCTGCTTCTCCCTCTCCCTCTGCTGCTCCCCCTGCTCTCCCTTTGCCCTTCCCTCCTGTACTTGCTCTCTCTCTCTTTCAAATAAAATAAATTAAAAATCTTTTTAAAAATACAGTTCAGAGAGTTGCTATTGTATTTTTGAGGAAATGATGTATTAGTTAGCTTTGGTGTGGTAACAAACATGCCCCCTCCCCTAATCTCAGTGACTTACAACAATATGCATTTCTCCCTCACATTGCATGTTTCTATCTAGGATGGCTCTGCTTCTTGTATCTTCTCATTCTAGAACCAACCTGAAGGATCAATCCCCTATGGAGGATATGCCATTTTTATTGCCAAGGGAAACAAGCAAGAGACAGAATTGAATCATCTACTGGCTCTTAAAGTTTCTGCTTGACTGTGGTAACTATAAGTCCTGCTCATGTTCCACTGCCCAAAGCAGTCATATTGACAATGGGTTAGGAAGTACACTCTAACTTCGGGAAGACACTGCAAATGACACATATAATCCTCTTACAGGGAAGAGAGCAGGTAGTTGGAATCAATAATCCAAGTGCCTGAATATTCTAATATGTTCACTGTTGCTGCAGGAGAGTATAGGAATATTGCTGTTATTTTTCTATTCTCATGTCTTCCATTTTTACAGTATTTATATAATTTTCATAACTCAACATCTGTTCTACTAGGGTAAACTACAGTGTCCATTACCTGGCTGTTAGTACATTGGAGATATTGGCTAACTATGAAAATTGTACCATTTATTTTGCACCTGTCAATCTCTCCACTTGGTTTCTTTTTGAACAGAGCTCAGACTGCTTCCCACCTACTTTTCTTTACTGTGTTTGTGATTGACTCCTGGACCCTTAAAAGCATTAGTGAAAATATATGTATAAAAGAGGCTGACATGTACTAGATATTCACAAAGACTGCTCAAATCTGAATTGTGCATTATTTGGGTAGACAAAAATTTCAGTGCAACATAATAAAACATTTGATTTTATTTATGGTATTCTATTTTATAATTCAACTTTTGTTACAAAAATAATAAATGTTCATTTTAGGAAATTACAAAAATATTAAAAAAGCCAAAACCAGTGGGTAAATTTACTAGTCATCCCACCACCCTAACATAACCACTGTTACCATTTTAGTGAATATATTTTCAGTAATGGGGCATCTGGGTGGCTCAGCCAGTTAAACGACTGCCTTCAGCTCAGGTCATGATCCCAGGGTCCTGGGATTGAGTCCCACATCCGACTCCTCGCTTGGCAGGAGCCTACTTCTCCCTCTCCCTCTGCCTGCTGCTCCCCATGTTTGTGCTCCCTCTCCATGTAAGATAAATATAAACAAAATCTTTAAAAATATTTTTTTTTCAGGGTGCCTGGGTGGCTCAGTCATTAAGTGTCTGTGTTCGCCTCAGGTCATGATCCCAGGGTCCTGAGATTGAGCTCCCTGCTCAGCGGAAAGCCTGCTTCTCCCTCTCTCACTCCCCCTGCTTGTGTTCCCTTTCTGACTGTGTCTCTCTCTGTCAAATAAAAAAATTAAGGTCCTTAAAAAAAAAGAATATATTTTTCAATGATATTTCTAATATATGTAAATGTGTAAAAATGTATAAAATATTTTAAAAAGTATAAAAATGTATAAAAAAATCATGTTGTGATTGACTAGTTTCACTTCTCATATGATGTGACTAGTTGTTGATACCATTAGGTATTACACCACATTATTAGTGGTTGCACAATATCCTATCCTAAAGAAGCAACATAATTTGTTTAACTAGTTCTCTATTAATTATAAATGATTCTATTATAAATTTCCTCATATATGAATAATTTCAAACAGCCACGATTAAAATTTCCATAGACCAGCTTTCTAGGATGAGAAATGCTGGAGCAAATGCTTACATGTAATTTTCAGTGCCAGCCACAGTATTGACTTACAAGAAAAGTACTCAAACAAAGAAAAAAGAGACAAACCAAAAAAAAAAAAAAAAATAGTCTCTTAACTATAGAGAACAAACTGATGGTTACCAGAGGGGAGATGGGTGGGGGAGAGGGGAAATAGGCAAAGGGAATTAAGAAGACACTCATGATGATGAGTGCTAAGTGATGTATAGAATTGTTTTTTTATATAAGTTTCTTTTTAAGATTTTATTTATTTCAGACGAGAGAGAGAGAGAAAGAGAGAGAGAGAGATATAGCATGAGCAAGGGGAGGAGCAGAAGGAGAAGCAGGCTCCCTACTGAGCAAGGAGCCCAAACATGACCTGAGCTGAAGGCAGACGCTTAGCTGACTGAATTGCTAAATCACTATATAGTCCAACTAAAACTAATATAACACTATACGTTAATTACACTGGTATTAAAATAAACATTTTTAAAAACCATTGTGGGTTGCCTGGGTGGCTCAGTGGGTTAAACCTCTGCCTTCAACCCAGGTCATGATCTTGGGGTCCACATTGGCTCCCTGCTCAGTGGGGAGCCTGCTTCCCCCTCTCTCTCTGCCTGCCTCTCTGCCTACTTGTGATCTCTGTCAAATAAATAAATAAAATCTTTTTAAAAAATCATTGTATTTTGGTGTCTAATATATGATTGCCGATCATCTGTGCTATTAGGCTTCTTGCATTCCTCAATCCTCTAAAGAAGTACCAAACTATTACATGATTTTAAACCAAGTAAAGAACTCTCACTTTCAGAAATAGTGCACTAAATAATTCAGAACTAACCTCCTATTGAAGACAACTAAAATAATTCATATGAACTATAAAAAGCTTTCCCCTGAAAACAGAAAAATGCTAACAAGTAACAAGGAATCACCTTGCCAATCATTGGCAAGAGACAATTGCTCAGAAAAAGTGAACAGCCAGAGAGGAGAACTCAGTTTGGGGGCCACTTTTGCAACCAGCAGAGTAGCTAAAAAGCTGAGGGAGCTAAGGTCATGTATGTTAGAATCTCAGGCTTTTCAAGGCAGAGTCAGTCCTGGAAAACCATTCCAAGCTCAGGACTGTAACCCTGAGTGGATGCACCCTGGAAGTAAGAGTAAACTGAAAATAAACTAGCTTTCTCCTGTGCTTCAGCTCAATTTCAAGTACTCTGGGTGATTCAGAAAAATCTCAAGCACTGAAAATGCTTTTGGTGCTTCTGGATTGCTAGAAGGGCCCCTCACATTTGCCAAAGTCAATGGAAACCCTTTCTATAAGAAGATATTATCCTAGTCTTAACATCACTCCAACAAATTTTTCAGCACAGTTTTCAGCACACAATCAAAGATAATCAGACATAGAAGGAGACAAAATAAGAACAAGAACCAGCATAAACACTAGACAATAGATTTCAACAGTCCAGACAGTGGGGTCATTAGACATAAATCAGAAAAAAAAAATCTTAGTATGGTCAGTAGGATACAAATTGAACTTTTGACACAAAATTGGAAACTAAACAAAACATAAATTGGGGTGCCTGGCTGGCTGAGTTAGTATAGCATGAGATTCTTGATCTCAAGATTGTGAGTACAAACCCAATGTTGGGTGGAGAGGTTACTTTAAAATAAAGTCTTGGGGTGCCTGGATAGCTCAGTTGTTGGTGTGTGCCTTTGGCTCGGGTCATGATCCTTTGGTTGTGGGATCGAGCCCCACACTGAGCTCCCTGCTTGGTGGGAAGCCTGCTTCTCTCTCTCCCACTCGCCATGCTTATGTTCCCTCTCTTGCTGAGTCTTTCTCTGTCAAAAAGATAAATAAATAAATAAATAAATAAATAAATGACGTCTTGGCTATTGTGAGTGCTGTGAATTGTGGAAGACTTGATGATTCACAGACCTGTTCCCCTGAAGCAAATAATACATTATATGTTAGTAAAATTAAAAAATAAATAAATAAAAATTAAAATAAAAAAATAAAGTCTTGGGGCACTTGGTAGCTCAATTGGTTAAGCATCTGCCATTGGTTCAGGTCATGATCTCAGGGTCCTGGGATCAAGCCCCATATCCCCTGCTCAGCAGGGAGTCCTCCTCTCCCTCCTCTTGCTCATGCTCTCTCTCTGTCTCTCAAATAAATAAATAAAATCTTTTAAAAATAAAATATAAAATAGAATAAAATAAAATCTTAAAAAACAACCACCATAAATTGAAGATTCAAAAGCCAATAAATATAATGGCACAAATTAAGAACCCAATATATGGGTCTAAAAACAGATTAGATGAAGAAGATAGCTTTGAAGAATCATTCAGAATTAGAAAATTCACATGTATTTAGACTTTTAGTTTCTGTAGGTTATATTATGAATCATAGGTTTGTTTAACATTTTTCAGCAGCTCAGGGCCCCTATTTCCCCCAAGATCTTGGCACCTTTCATCAGAGATGACTTTCCTCCTGTCTGCAGGGTCATCTGTAGTATTTGCTGCAGTGTTTCTTATCAGTTCTTCCCAGTCTGAGAAGCCATAACCAGGCTCAGAAGCTATGGACACCAGGTAGTCTCATTCTCTTCTAGACTCAGCTGTGCTGGTATCCCTTTTTCCCTCCATCTGAACCCAGACTCAAGGCATCTCTGCTCCTGGCTTCACCCTATAACTGATACATCCTTCCTAGGGGAGTGGAATGTCCCTTCCCATTGTCTCAGAGTTACTCCTCCCTCTCTCAAGGGCAAATCACTCCTTCTTCTCTGGAATACAGCTCTTACCTATTTTCCTGATCAGAGAAGCCTTATCATGTAACTAAAAGTCTTGTCAATCAGGAAAAAAGCGGGGGGGGGGGGGGCATCCTTGAGAATGGGGACTGTTCAGCGAGGGAAAACATCATCCTCTTCTGAGATCAGAAGGTCTGGGCCCCCAGAGGGTCAAAATGGACTTGTACCTGGCCCACTGTCCCACCCCCATTTTGACCTTGACTGTGGAGTACAGGAAGGCCCTGCACCCAAGGGGATCCACCCTGTCGCCTCTGGTCACCTTCAAAGCCTGCTGTAAGGACCCTCACCAGCATGGGGTGGGGCGAAGGGCCCTCAGCAAGCAGCCTCAGTACATCCATCCTGCCACTGGGTGGCACTGTGACTCCTCAGAGAGGGAACAGCGCCCACGGGAAGACTGACCACAAAAAGGACTGGGAATACCATGCCTGTCCTAATGCGCTGGGCATTGTGGTTACAAAAGAGAACAAGAAATGGTTCCTGCCACCCATGAGCCCATGGTAGGACAGATAAACACATGGAAAATGGATTAATTGCTCCAACAATCCATTCCAGTTGTGGGGCTCAGGGAAGGAGGAGGCACTTGAGGCTTGATGCACAATTGGCCATTCCAGGACAGGCTGGCTGTGATGGTGCTGACTCCCAGGGCACACCGCACAGATGGGGATGGGGAAGGTTCACGGACTCCCAGCAAGGAATGGCAGGTAGGGAGCTGAGGTTTGGGGGTGCCTGGCACAGGTGAGGAAGGATGGGCACTTGTGCACAAGGTTTCAGCACCAAAAAGCTCAGGTGCTCTTTGTGTCCATGGAGCACTTAGCTCAAAGATGTGGTGAGGCCCCTGGTGCTCCCACGACTAGAAAATGCTGGAAGATCCTGGCAGGAGCAGAAGACTACTGGCGTCCTGTCCTCTTGCTGTGCTTTTCTGAGCTCAGCCTCCAGTTCCAGCACTGGTCCCATCTTGCCGCAGGATCCTGGGTCAGCTCTCTGGCCTCCGTGACTGTTTGTGTACAAGGGATCTTTCATATGCACAAATATGTTGAAAGATGAAAAAGTTTAGTCAGAAGCCACAGCACGGGGAAAAAATAAGTCAAAGAGCATCGAGAGCTACTCACGCTGTTTCCTGCTGCCCTGGTCTCTTTGGAGGTGGGGCCACTGGGGAGGAGGACTCCCTTGGCTCCCTTCAGGCCTGGGCAGGACCCAATAGAAAACCAGATAGTATCTATTTGTCCTTGGAGAACAGTCCATCTCCACAAAGTCTGTAAAACTTTTTTTTTAATTTTTTAAGATTTATTTATTTTACAGAGAGAGTTCACCAGGAGGCAGAGAGGGAGGCAGAGAGAGAGGGAGAAAGCAGGCTCCCTGCTGAGCAGAGAGACCAATGTGGGGCTCCATCTCAGGACCCTGAGATCATGACCTGAGCCGAAGGCAGAGGCTTTAACCCACTGAGCCACCCAGGCGCCCCAAGTCTGTAAAATTTAATAAGCAGAACTTTGCAGCAAGGAAACAATTTAATATCTGGTATATACGTTTTCATTAAAATCTTAAAGATGGAACAAAGACTCTGTTTTCAAATTTCCTACTCAGGAGTTAACGTATTATGGTGTTGAAATCCACATGGAAACAGTTGAACTGAAATGAGCCTCCTAAAACAAAACACAAGTAGTAATGGACTGGCAAGTTTGAGACTAATGACCTCAAACCCTGGATGGTGGGTAAGGCCTCAGCCTGACTCTGGTCCACACGCACAACCATCAGAAGGGGGTGCCCGTTGTGTCCCTTATCCCCCCCCCCCCCCCACCACCACCACCATAGGAATCTGGGGACCAGCAAGGGTACTCAGGGGTCCAGGCCAGCGCAGACAGTACTATTTCAACCAGATACTCCCCACCTCCTTTTGTAATTTACAAATGAAGCTGATAAGAGGTGATAAGGCCCTTGGAGATACCCAGTGTTTGTCAGGGAAGAGGGTCCTCCCTACACTCCCCTCTACTAGCATCCAGCCCCAGAGCCAAACCTGCCCAGCTCAAACTGGGGAACCCAGGTCACCTTTTAGAGAGATTATTCCCCTCCACCTAGTGAGGATTCCAGAAGAGGCACAAGGGGCTTTGCATAGCATATTGCATAGCATGCACATCCTTTTCATTACAAGGTGTATTTCAGTTCTGTTAAATTACAGTTTTCAAAGATGCTTTTATACGCACATTTCACTGCAAACAACATAAATTTTATGTAATTATTTGAATAATGATGAAAGGGAAGAGAGGAAGCCTGGGGAGAGGTAATGGGGATTAAGGGAGATAAAGTCCTTCCAGTCCCTCTCCTCTGCCTTTGTCCATTTGCTCCTAATCGGTTACTTTTTTAAAGTATAATCATGCAGGGACGCCTGAGTGGCTCAGGTGGTTGGACAACTGCCTTCGGCTCAGGTCATGATCCCTGAGTCCCGGGATCAAGTCCTGCATTGGGCTCCCAGCTCCACAGGGAGTCTGCTTCTCTCTCTGACCTTCTCCTCGCTCATGTTCTCTCTCACTGACTCTCTCTCAAATAAATAAATAAAATCTTAAAAAAAAAAAAGTATAATCATGCAGCAATAAGTCAAGAAAAGCCTTGGCCCAGGCTTTGGAGTTCAACACCACAGTCAGAAGGTATGTAATTACATCCCCAAACTAACAAGAAGTCAGCACACACTAGACTAGGTACAGAAAGCTCCAGCTTTATGCACAGAAAACTGGTCTTGGAGGAGGGGTGATTGAGTTTTCAGAAGGTATGATGTGACGCCCACACACACAGATTTATTATCTGCAACTATATGTCCCAGAAGAGTCTTTTGAGGGACATGAGAAGTTCTCTATTCCTCATCTGTCTTGCAGAATACTTCTAACCTCTTTGCAGAGTATCCTAGCACCCCTGATTTCCTTTTATACATTTTAGGTATGTAATTTAGAGCAAGTGATACTGTATCTGGTCTTCCCATCAATCAGAGCTTACGGTTGACTTTGACATTGTCAGTACCTTGGTCATGTATTATCCTCAACACTAAAAGAACATATATAAACTAAATTTTTAAAAATAAGTGGTAAAAGACACGAAAAATACAATTCATAAAAGGTTAAGAAATGCCCAGTGTTAGGTGAAACTGTCCCTCACCTTTTATGACTATGCGTATAATCTGATACAACTGAGAATAGTTTCAAAATGTTTCAGTGTGTATGCCCTGATAAGCAATTCCACTTCTCCAAATGTATCCTTTTTTTTTTTTTTTAAAGATTTTATTTATTTACTTGAGAGAGAGACAGTGAGATAGAGCATTAACGAGGAGAAGGTCAGAGAGAGAAGCAGACTCCCCATGGAGCTGGGAGCCTGATGCGGGACTTGATCCCAGGACTCCAGGATCATGACCTGAGCTGAAGGCAGTCGTCCAACCAACTGAGCCACCCAGGTGTCCCTCCAAATGTATCCTATGGAAACATCCACTCAACTAAACAGAGACAGATGTACAAGGATTTTCATTGTAGCTTTATATAGTATAGGAAATTTATTATAGAAAAACTGGAAAAAAGCATAAAAGTCCCTCAAGAGCAGATTCGGACTTCTCCAAGCTTCAGCCAGACGCAGGGAGCCGAGCCAACAGAACTGAGCGCCGAGTGCCCCTCTCACTCCTGCGGAGCCCCTGCTGGGACCCTCTGTGCGACTGGTACCCGGCGCACAGCCCCTTCTTGGACCGGGCCTTCAGGCTGGCCCGGCTGCTCCAGGAGCACGCGCAGTGTGTGGTTGGGCCACAGCAGCTGGCAGGGCTATGTGCGCCCGCTGCCTGAGGCAGCGCTGGAGGGCCCTGACCCGCGGGCGGTGGCGGTCCCCGCCTGTAGCCCTGGGCTCTGCCCGCAGCTCCGAAGCGCGCCGCTCGGCGATTCCGCAGACGGTCAACGGCTGGCTTGTCCCTGGACGTCCACCGCTTCGCGCCCAGGAGTTGACAGTCAAGACCAAGGACTGCGTGGTGGCGATCACCCGCAAGCACGGAGAGAGGCAGAAGGAGCATGGCTACATCTCGCGGTGCCTCACTAGAAAATACACATTGCTCCACATCCCATCCCCCACCCCTCCTCCCGGAGCTCTGAAACCCTCAGTTCCTTTCCTGGGGCCCATAGTCTCTCGTTGTTTGTCTCCTTCTCTGATCCCTGCCCCCTTCAGTTTTTCCTTCATTCTCCTTTTGTCCTCTGTTCTATTCCTTCTGTCCCACATATGAGTGAAACCAGATAATTGTCTTTCTCTCCTTGACTGATTTCACTTAGCATAATCTTCTGGGTTCACCCATGAGCATGCAAATGGTGGGTAATGGCTGAGTAATATTCCATCGTATGTATGAACTGCATCTTTATCCATCCATCTGTTGAAGGGCACTGAGGCTCTTTCCACAGCTTGGCTATTGTGGTCATTGCTGCTATGAACATTGGGATGCATATGGCCCTTCTTTTCACCAAATCTGTATCTTTGGGGTGAATACGTAGCTAGTAGTGCAGTTGCTGGGCCATAGGGTAGCTCTATTTTTAACTTTTTGAGGAAGCTCCATATTGTTTTCCAAAGTGGCTGTACCAGCTCTCATTCCCACCAGCAGTGTTTCAGAGGGGAGAGGGTGAGGGGTTGGGGTAGCTGGGTGATGGTTAGAAGGAGGACACACATTGTGATGAGCCCTGGGTGTTCTACGCAACTAATGAATCATGGAACACTACATCAAAAACTAATGATGGGGCGCCTGGGTGGCTCAGTTGGTTGGACGACTGCCTTCGGCTCAGGTCATGATCCTGGAGTCCCGGGATCGAGTCCCGCATCAGGCTCCCAGCTCCATGGGGAGTCTGCTTCTCCCTCTGACCTTCTCCTCGCTCATGTTCTCTCTCACTGTCTCTCTCTCAAATAAATAAATAAAATCTTTAAAAAAAAAAAACTAATGATGTACTACTGTATAGTGACTAACTTAAAAAAAAAGAAAAGAAAAAATACATGCACCTCCCTACTGTGGACCCTACCCTGGTCTCCCCCTCTCCATTCCCTGAGGGCAGGTTGACGCTAGAGGTGCCAATTCCAAGGCCAGCCACCCAGTCATCAGAAGTCACTATCCCTGGGTACCTGGATACCTCAATGGGTTAAAGCCTCTGCCTTCCGCTGAGGTCATGGTCATAGGGTCCTGGGATAGAGACCCACATCGGGCTTTCTGCTCAGCAGGGAGCCTGCTTCCCACTGCCCCACCCCTGCCTGCTTCTATGCCTACTTGTGATCTCTCTCTCTGTCAAATAAATAAATAAAATCTTAAAAAAAAAAAAATTCAGTATCCCTGTCATCTTTAAGGCACCTTAGAGCATGCAGGCCCAGAAGCTGGGACATCAGAGCAGCCTGGAGCCAAGGAATGGGCTTAGCCCTGCTGTCCACCTGTCACCTCTGTAGCCATTACTACCACCCACCAGTAGAGTTCAAAGCAACAACGCCCTCCTCCCAAAAAAATGTAGCTTGGTTAAACTATTGGTTAACCATACAATAGTCCATGAGACAATTAAAAAGTATAAGGTAAATCTGTACCTCTTGATATATGCCAGGATGTCCTCAAAATACTGTCAAGTAAAAAAGGAAAGCAGATTAAAAACTAGTATGGTCCCTATGAGTTCTATGGAAATGTATGAATCTATATATACATTGAAAACCTGGAAAGTTACACAGGTTAAATTTGTTAAATTTCTGTGATTGACTAGCTTTGGGATGGATTTAAATTTTCCTGTTTTCAGGGTGTCTGGGTGGCTCAGTCAGTTAAGTGTTTGCCTTTGGCTCAGGTTCTGATCCTGGGGTCCTGGGATTGAGCCCTGTATTGGGTTCCCTGCTCAGCCGTGAGCCTGCTTCTTCCTATTCCTCTCCCCCTCCCCTGACTTGTGTTCTCTCTTCCCTCTCTCTCTCAAATAAATAAAATCTCTTTTAAAAACAAAATAAATGTAATAAATTGTCCTGTTCACATCTGGATTTTTAAAAAAAACTTCTATAATATTTCTTAGTATTATGATCAGCTAAAAAAATAAAATAGGATTCCCAATTGGGGAGAAAACAAATATTCCAACTCCTGAATCTTTGAACATTTTATGAGTTATCTACCTTCCTACAGGTCAGGGAGGAAGCCAATTATATCATCTCAGTCGTATACATGGGTACCTTGAACCCCCAAAAGTATAGGGATCCTTGCCAGGATCACACAGACAGAAGCACATGTTCCCACCTCTTCAACTAGATGTTTCACAATGAGCTTTGTTTTGTTTCGTTCTTTCTGGCAGCCATACTTTCTGCCCCGAGGATCTTCAGGCAGAGCTATGTTGGTATCCTGTATTTTCCTGTAACAAACACTGTCAATATCCTGCCTGTCCCTTCTTAACCTTTATCATTTCATTGCACACGAGCCTGACTTCTGAATGCCAGCCACTGTAGATAATTGCCTGACAGCACTTTCTGGCTGCTGGAAACCACTCTGCCTTCAAAACAGTCCAGAAGTGACAGAGAGCTAATCCCTCCAGGTAGCAGCACTCTACTTAATCACAGGCAGCAGCTGCTCTGTAAATACACCCGTGCCCCCACACCTCAGGGGGGTAACACTGCAGCAGGCATTCTACAGGTTTCCCAAGTACTGTAGTGGGACTGACCTCCAGATGCCTGCAATGGTAACCTGCTTGGTAACATACCCTGTATTGACTTCCTTCCCACTTTCCCACCCCCTTACTAGCATTTCTGGGAATCCCTTCCCAAATGGAATGCTTTCACTGAAATCCTTATCTCAATGAACAGTCTTGGGAAAACTGGACAGCCACATGCCAAAGAAGGAAACTGGCCCAGAATCTTATACCATACACAAAAATTAACTCAAAATGGATTGAAGATTTGAATGCAAGTCATGAAACTGCAGAACTCCTAGGAAAAAAATACAGGGGGTAAGCAACTTGACATTGGTCCCGGCGATTATTTTCTGGATTTGACTCCAAGAGCAACAAAACCAAAAATAAACATGTGAGACTACATCAAACTAAAATCTGCTGCACAGCAAAGGAAATCATCGACAGAACAAAAAGACAGGGGCACTTGGGTGGCTCAGTCAGTTAAGCATCTGCCTTTGGTTCAGGCCACGGTCTCAGGGTCCTGGGATAGAGCCCTGCATTGGGCTCCTGGCTCAGTGGAGAACTTGCTTTTCCCTCTCCCCCTGTTTTTGTCCTTTCTTTCTCTCTGTCAAATAAACAAACAAATTTTTAAAAAATGAAAAGACAACTTACTAAATAAGGGTAAAAACTTTCAAATCATTTATATATATGATTTTATCCTAATATATATAAATAACCTCTGATAAGGGGTAAATATCCAAAATATACAAAGAACTCTACAACTAAATATCAAAAAAACAATCTAGTTAGGAAATGGGCAGAGGAATTGAATAGGCATTTTTCCAAAGAAGACATACAGATGACAAACAGGTACATGAAAAGATCCCCCAAATTGGGCACCTGGGTGGCTTAGTTGGCTGAGTGTCTAACTTTAGCTCAGGTCATGATCTTGGGGTCCTGAGATCAAGCCTGGCACCAGGCTTTGGGACCAGCAGGGAGTCTGCTTCTCCCACTCTCTCTGTCCCTCTGCCCCATCCTCTGCTTGTTCTTTCTCTTTCTCTCAAATAAATAACATCTTTAAAAAAAAAAAAAGAAAAGATGCTCAAAATTACTTATCAATAGGGAAAGGCAAATCAAAACGATAATGAGATATCCCCCTTATACCTGGTTATTATCAAAAAGACAAGAAATAACAAGTGTTGGCAAGCATGTAGAGAAAAGGGAACATATATGCACCGTTGCTGGGAATATACATTCATATGGTCACTAGGGAAAACAGTACGGAAGTTCCTCAAAAAGTTAAAAATAGAACTACCATATGGTCCAACAATTTCACTTTGGTAAATTTATCTGAAGGTAACACAAACACTAACTTGAAAGACACATGCACTCTCATGTTCACTGCAGCATTACTTATAATAGCCAAGGCATGGAAGCAAGCTAAGTGTTCATCAATAGATGAATGGATAAACAAAATGTGATATAAATAATGGAATATTATTTAGCCATAAGAAAGAAAAAGTCTTGCCATTTGCCATCAACAACATGGATGGAGCTTGAAGACATCATACTAAATGAAATGTCAGATAAAGAAAGACAAATACTATATGATTTCATTTATAAGTGGAAGCTAAACAACAAAACAAAACAAACTCAAACTCACAGATAGAGAGAACAGATTAGTGGTTGCCAGAGGGGTTGGGGAGGGAGGTGAGATAAGTGAAGGGGTCGAAAGGTACAAATTCCCAGTCATAAGACAAGTCCTGGGGAGAAGATGTGCAGCATGATGGCTAGAATTAATAATACTGTATTGTATTAGAAGTTGCTAAGAAAGTTGATCTTAAAATTGTCATCACACACAAAAATCTGCCACTATGTGTGGTGACGGATGCTAACCGGACTTACTGTGATCATTTCACAATACGTACAATATTGACTCCCTACCCTGTACACCTGAAACTAATTATATGTCAACTATCTCAATTTTTAAAAATAAAATGAAAAAGAAAAGACAGAAACAGAATCGTGTAAATAACATCCTACCTGTTTTTGTAAGAAAAAGGGGGAGGATGGGCGCCTGGGTGGCTCAGTCATTAAATGTCTGCCTTCAACTCAGGTTATGATGCCACAGTCCTGGGATGGAGCCCTGCATCAGGCTCCCTACTCAGCGGGAAGCCTGCTTCCCTATCTCCCATTCCCCCTGCTTGTGTTCCCTCTCTTGCTGTGTCTCTATCAAGTAAATAAATAAAATCTTTGAGGAGCGGCGCCTGGGTGGCTCAGTGGGTTGAGCCTCTGTCTTCAGCTCAGGTCATGATCTCAGGGTCCTGGGATCAAGCCCCGAGTCGGGCTCTCTGCTCAGCAGGGAGCCTGCTTCCTCCTCTCTCTGCCTTCCTCTCTGCCTACTTGTGATCTCTCTGTGTCAAATAAATGAATAAAATATTTTTTTAAAAAATCTTTGAGGAAAAAAAAAGGGAGAAAAGAACTTGGTTGGCTCAGTTGGTTGAGCATCTGCCTTTAATGAGCCCGAATGGGGCTCCATGCTCAGCAGGGAGTCTGCCTGTCCTTCTCCCTCTATATACTATATTAGTTTCAGGTGTACAAAATAATGATTTAATATTTTACATATTGCAAAGTGATCATCACAGTAAGTCTAGTTAACATCCATCAGCACATATAGTTACAAAACTATTTGTATTGTGATAGGAACTTCTTTTTTTTTAAGATTTATTTACTTATTTTTAAAAGATTTTATTTATTTATTTGACAGAGAGAGAGATCACAAGCAGGCAAAGAGGCAGGCAGAGACAGAGAGGGGGAAGCAGGCTCCCTGCCGAGCAGAGAGCCCAATGTGGGGCTTGATCCCAAGACTGTGAGATCATGACCTCAGCCAAAGGCAGAGGCTTTAACCCACTGAACCACCCAGGTGCCCCAAGATTTATTTACTAATTTGAGAGAGAGAGAGCGCTTGTGTGGAGGGATAACAGGGGAAGGGGCAGAGGGAGAGGGAGAGAGAAACTCAAGCAGATTGTACATTGAGCACAGAGCCAGAAGCTGGGCTTGATTCTAGCACCCTGGGATGACCACCCAAGCAGAAACCAAGAGTTGGATACTCAACAGACTGTAGCACCCAGGTGACCCATGATGGGAACTTCTATGATCTACTCTCTTAATAACTTCCCAATATGCAATACAGTATTATTAGCTGTAGCCACCATTTTGTATACTACATTCTATATTTACTTTCACTTGCATAAATAACCACTGGAAGGATTCGCAACAAAGAAATAAAAGAAAGTGGTTCTCTATAGAAGGCAGATAGGGAGGAGCACCTGGGTGGCTCAGTCAGTTAAGTGTCTGCCTTTATCTCAGGTCATGATCCAGGATCCTTGGATCAAGCCTCTTATCAGGCTCCATGCTCAGCGGGGAGTCTGCTTCTCCCTCTTCACCTGCCCCTCCCCCTACTCATACTCTCTCTCTCTCTCTCTCTAATAAATAAATTAAAAATCTTAAAAAAAAAAAAAAGGAGAAAGCTGGTGGGGAGGTAATGGGCTGGATGGGGGCTTAAGTGCAACCAAGACTTTTAAGCACAAACTTTTTTTTTTAATTTTTTAAATTTATATTCAGCATAACAGTACTCACTGTTTTTGCACCACACCCAGCGCTCCATGCGATCTGTGCCCTCTCCAATACCCACCACCTGGTTCCCCCAACCTCCTACCCCCTGCCCCTTCAAAACCCTCAGATTGTTCTTCAGAGTCCATAGTCTCTCATGGTTCACCTCCCCTTCCAATTTCCCTCAACTCCCTTCTCCTCTCCATCTCCTCATGTCCTCCATGCTATTTGTTATGCTCCACAAATAAGTGAAACCATATGATAATTGACTCTCTCTGCTTGACTTATTTCACTCAGCATAATCTCTTCCAGTCCCGTCCATGTTGCTATAAAAGTTGGGTATTCATCCTTTCTGATGGAGGCATAATACTCCATAGTGTATATGGACCACATCTTCCTTATCCATTCGTCCGTTGAAGGGCATCTTGATTCTTTCCACAGTTTGGCGACCGTGGCCATTACAAGCATGAACTTTTAAACACTGTTTTGATATTTGAGAGAAGTGTTACCTTTATGAAAAAGTAAATTACAAAAACCGAACAACAATGGTATCATCAAATCTGGTAAGGATGCAATAAAATTATTTTACACACCCACACAGCCATCTCCATCCAAGAAAGCATCACTCATTGCCAACATCAGAGGTCATTTTTTGGTTGCTTTTTAAATTTTTTTTTCTTTAAATCTTCTGGAACTCTGTGATGCATTGCAAGGAATGTAATGTCTGGATAGTGACTAGTCCAGTAACACAGGCTGGGAGAAATCTAGGTGAAGATGGGTCAAAGGGAGCTTTGACTTTCTTTTAAGGCTGCCAAGTATATGAACTTGTCTATGACTCTTGGTGGAAGGCAGAGATGATCATTTTCCACTAGGGAAGCCATAAAGGCCAGATACTCTCTTTTCCAGCTTTCTTTGCCCATAGGACATAGACTCATCTGTTACACTATCAGTAGCTAATCAACTGCATCCTCCCCAAAACCTGAAGTGGGAGCTAATGGTATCCAGAATCCTCTCTATGTCATCAGCAGTCACGAGGGCACCATCCACGTCCTGGAACAGCAAAGGTGTCCAGGGCTAATAGGAGGTCCAGGGATAATATCCTGCACCCCATGCTGACTGACCACATAGATGCAGCAGTGGTCTCCTTCCCCAGCTCTGGTTTTATTTTACAGCATCAACTGTTGCTGCCTTTCTGGCTGTACAGCTTCCCTCCGCTATGCCTATTTCCCAGGCCTGTGTCTCCAAGTCTCCTTCAATTCATTCTATGCATTCTGTTTTCCTTACATCTGTCAGAATTGGCTTCTGTTGCTTGCAGAACCTGACTGTGCATTAGGGGGTTCTCTAGGTGGAAGTCAGAGAAAATATGGAAACCAACAACCCAGCCAGCATCTCCAGATCTTCACCTTTGGCAAAAAAAAACAAATGGGGAAGAGGGTAAAGCACTCCCATAACTGCGTGCATGCGTACGTGCGTGTGCGTGCGTACATATTACAGGGCATCAGTGGGGGTGGCAGTCAGACAGGAGAACACAAGAGGCTCTCCTGAGAAGAGGCTGCTGGTCCCAGGTCCTGGGTTGAGCTGGGTCTAAAGCTGGCTGGGAGAGGTTGACAGCTACACACAGGTAATGGTTTTAACTAATTAGCGATAGGAGGTAAAAACTTGATTTAGGACAGAGAATCTGTGAGAGGGAACTTTCTGCCACATAGTTACAGTCTGAAATCGGATGATTTGTTAAAAATTTTATTTATATATTTATTTGAGAGAGAGAGCACAAATAGTGGGAGCAGCAGGCAGAAGGAGAGGAAGAAGCAGACTCCCCACTGAGCAGGGAACCCAATGCAGAGCTTGATCCCAGGACCCCAAGATCATGACCTGAGTCGAAGGCAGATGTTTCACTGACAGAGACACCCAGGTGCCCTGAACTGTATGATTTTTTTTTAAATAAAGATTTTATTTATTTATTTGACAGACAGAGATCACAAGCAGGTAGAGAGACAGGCAGAGAGAGAGGAGGAAGCAGGCTCCCTGCTGAGCAGAGAGCCCGATGTGGGACTCGATCCCAGGACCCTGAGATCATGACCTGAGCAAATAATGATCATTTGGACACCTGGATGGCTCATTTGTTAAGCATCTGCCTTCTGCTCCCATCGTGATCCTAGGGTCCAAGGATAGAGCCCTGCTTCAGGCTCCTTGCTCGGTAGGGAGCCTACTTCTCCCTCTCTTTCTCCCCCTGCTTGTGTTCCCTCTCTTGCTGTTTCTTATTGTCAAATAAATAAATAAAATCTTTAATTAAAAAAATAATGATCATCAGTTCATATGGCACTTCTGAACTTAAAAGACAGATGGAACAAAGGACTGCAGAGGTAAAGGTATGTGTGATTGCTCCTCTGTATATATCCAGAAAGACTTCTCTTAGATCTGATTCATTTATTCATTTTACATGTGTTCACCGAGCAGATACAGAAGTGAATTAAAAATGTACATCTCAATTCACTCCTCTGAAAACCCCAATAATACTTCAATAAAGGGATTTATAACTATTTTTTTTCTTTCATTTGGGTCTAGATATCTTTTGTATTGCGGTAAAATATATGTTGTTTATTTATCATTTTATTTTTTATCTTTTTAAAATGTTTATCATTTTATTTTTATCATTTTATTCGTGTTGGGTCCATGGTCAAAGGAGCAAGACTGATACAAAGCGAAGGTCAAGCAAAGCTTTATTATTTCGTGCCAAGCATCAAGAATCAAACTGACCGGCTAGAGCCGTCTCTTGCAAAGAGGTGACATTTCCCAGCCTCTTTTTTTTTTTTCTTAAGATTTTATTTATTTATTTGACAGACAGAGATCACAAGTAGGCAGAGAGGCAGGCAGAGAGAGAGAGAGGAGGAAGCAGGTTCCCTGCTGAGCAGAGAGCCCGATGTGGGGCTCGATCCCAGGACCCTGGGATCATGACCTGAGCCGAAAGCGGAGGCTTTAACCCACTGAGCCACCCAGGCGCCCCATTTCCCAGCCTCTTAAAAGACTAACTTTTATAGAGCAAAGTCCATGTGATTGAGCCTGGCCACACACAGGTGGCCAATTGAATTATAATAGCTATTTGAACTAGCCTATCACTCTGGTCAGAATTGGCACCCAAAAGGCAGGGCCCACATTCTTGGGTTGTTAGGGAGGTGCTTTCCTGATTGGATGTCTCTATCTGGCTTGACTCATCCTTGTATTCTGGGCTCTGTTACCTCCCCTGACCTAACACATCCTGGTATATGGGCTCTGTTTTCAGGGGCTGGTCAGTCATATTTTACTGGTTTCCCAGACTTGTCTCTAAGTAAGTTCCTCTGGGGGGGCAGGGTCAATCTAAGTTTACTGCATAAACAACAAAATGGCTCACTCTGGCTAAGTAGGCCCTTACATTTGTTTATCATTTTTATTATTTTTATCATATTTTTTATTTTTTTTTAAGATTTTATTTATTTATTTGACAGAGAGACAGAGATCACAAGTAGGCAGAGAGGCAGGTAGAGAGAGAGGGTGAAGAAGCCTCCTGGCCGAGCAGAGAGCCTGACTCAGGGCTCAATCCCAGGACCCTGGGATCATGACCCGAGCCTAAGGCAGAGGCTTAACCCACTGAGCCATCCAGGTGCCCCTCATTTTTGTTTTTTAATTATCATTATATTATCAAACATTTATCATTTTAACCATTGTTAAGTATACATTTCAGTGGCATTAAGCACATTCACAATGTTGTTCAGCCACTGCCACTATCCTTATTGAGAACTTCTTTGTCATTCCAAACAGAAACCCCATGCCCATTGCACAATACCTTCACGTTCTTCCCTCCCTCCAACCCTAGCACCTCCATTCTATTTTCTGTCTCTGTAACTTTGCCTGTTCTACATACCTCACATAAGCAGAATCCTACGATATCTTTGGGGTTTTTTTAAATTTGGCTTATTTCACTTAGTGTAATGTTTTCAAGGCTCAACCATGTATCAGAATCTCCTTTTTAAGGCTGAATAATATTTTGTAGCATAAATATAACACAACTTGCTTATCCATTCGTCTCCTGATGGACACTTGGGTGGGGTCTACCTTCTGGCTTTGTGAAAAATGCCGCTATGGATTTTGGTGTAGAGATATCTGTTCGAGTTCCTGCTTTCTGTTCTTTTGGGGTACGTGTCTGGAAGTGGGACAGCTGGGTCATATGGTAATTCTATACTTAACAGTTTTGAGGAACAGTCCTACTGTTTTCCACAGCAAATGTGTCTTTTGTTTCTCCACCAGCAATATGCAAGGGTTCCAAGTTCTCCACATCCCCACCAACATTTTCATTTTTTATTTATTTATTTGTATTTTTAAAAAGATCTTATTTATTTGACAGAGACAGACACAGCGAGAGAGGAAACACAAGCAGAGGAGTGGGAGAGGGAGAAGCAGGCCTCCCACTGAGCAGGCAGCCCAATGTGGGGCTTGATCCCAGGACCCCGGGATCATGACCCCAGCTGAAGGCAGAAACCCAACAACTGAGCCACCCAGGTACTCCACATTTTCATTTTTTAAATAATAGTCATCTAAAAGAGTATGAATTGGTATCTCATTGTGGTATAGTTACTTTTTTATGCATAACTTCAATAAGCAAAGGACTCATATCCAAGCCTGTGTGATCTGACCCTTTTACTCCACATCTTGGTCCTTCTGAGGCCCAAGCATATTTGTTCTAACAAAGCAGAACGTTTCCCCAACATTAGCTTAGCTTAGATATGCAGCCTTTGGTGTTGAATGCCATGTATCTCACCTTCAGGCCCATACCCTGGAATCTTGCTTCAGGAAATATGGGAAACTAAGTTCAAATAGGACCAACTCTGAGGTATAAAAATGTCCATGACAACATTTTCCTATAAAAACAAAACAATCTAGAATAACATAAATGTATAATAGAGAAATACTAAGTAAATTTCATATTCTTTTTAAAAATTTTTTAATATTTTTTATAAACATATAATGTATTATTAGCCTCAGGGGTACAGGTCTGTGAATCGCCAGGTTTACACACTTCACAGCACTCACCATAGCACATACCCTCCCCAATGTCCATAACCCCATCACCCTCTCCTGGCCCCCCTCCCCCCAGCAACCCTCAGTTTGTTTTGTGAGATTAAGAGTCTCTTATGGTTTGTCTCCCTCCTGATCCCATCTTGTTTCATTTTTTCTTTTCCTACCCCCCAAACTCCCCACATTGCATCTCTACTTCCTCATATCAGGGAGAGCATATGATAGTTGTCTTTCTCCAATTGACTTATTTCACTAAGCATAATACCCTCCAGTTCCATCCATGTCAGTGCAAATGGCAAGATTTCATTTCTTTTGATGGCTGCATAGTGTTCCATTATATATATATACCACATCTTCTTTACCCATTCATCTGTTGATGGACATCTAGGTTCTTTCCATAGTTTGGCTTTTGTAGACACTGCTGCTATAAACATTCGGGTGCACATACCCCTTTGGATCACTACACTTGTATCTTTAGGGTAAATACCCAGTAGTGCAATTGCGGGGTCATAGGGTAGCTCTATTTTCAATTTTTTGAGGATCCTCCATGCTGTTTTCCAGAGTGGCTGCACCAGCTCGCATTCCCACCAACAGTGTAGGAGGGTTCCCCTTTCTCCACATCCTTGCCAGCATCTGTCATTTCCTGACTTGTTAATTTTACCCATTCTGACTGGTGTGAGGTGGTATCTCATTGTGGTTTTGATTTGTATTTCCCTGATGCTGAGTGATGTGGAGCAA
>NC_081560.1:150002710-150011097 GCF_022355385.1 Mustela nigripes | reverse complement strand
TTACTTTTTTAAAAAGATTTTATTTATTTATTTGACAGAGAGAAATCACAAGTAGACGGAGAGGCAGGCAGAGAGAGAGAGGGAAGCAGGCTCCCTGCCAAGCAGAGAGCCGGATACGGGACTCAATCCCAGGACCCTGAGATCACGACCTGAGCCGAAGGCAGCGGATTAACCCACTGAGCCACCCAGGCGCCCCTCTGCCCATTTCTTGATTGGATTATTTGTTCTTTGGGTGTTGAGTTTGCTAAGCTCTTTATAGATTTTTGATACTAGTCCTTTATCTGATATGTCGTTTGCAAATATCTTCTCCCATTCTGTCAGTTGTCTTTTGGTTTTGTTAACTGTTTCCTTTGCTGTGCAAAAGCTATTGATCTTGATGAAATCCCAATAGTTCATTTTTGCCCTTGCTTCCCTTGCCTTTGGCAATGTTCCTAGGAAGATGTTGCTGCGGCTGAGGTAGAAGAGGTTGCTGCCTGTGTTCTCCTCAAGGATTTTGATAGATTCCTTTCTCACATTGAGGTCCTTCATCCATTTTGAGTCTATTTTCATGTGTGGTATAAGAAAATGGTCCAATTTCATTTTTCTGCTGTGGCTGTCCAATTTTCCCAACACCATTTGTTGAAGAGGCTGTCTTTCTTCCATTGGACATTCTTTCTTGTTTTGTTGAAAATTAGTTGACCATAGAGTTGAGGGTCTATTTCTGGGCTCTCTATTCTGTTCCATTGATCTATGTGTCTGTTTTTGTGCCAGTAACATACTGTCTCAATGATGACAGCTTTGTAATAGAGCTTGAAGTCCGGAATTGTGATGCCACCAACTTTGGCTTTCTTTTTCAATATTCCTTTGGCTATTTGAGGTCTTTTCTGGTTCCATATAAATTTTAGGATTATTTGTTCCATTTCTTTGAAAAAAAAATGGATGGGATTTTGGTAGGGATTGCATTAAATGTGTAGAGTGCTTTAGGTAGCATAGACATTCTCACAATATTTGTTCTTCCAATCCAGGAGCATGGAACGTTTTTCCATTTCTTTCTGTCTTCCTCAATTTATTTCATGAGTATTTTATAGTTTTCTGAGTATAGATTCTTTGCCTCTTTGGTTAGGTCTATTCTTAGGTATCTTATGGTTTTGGATGTAATTGTAAATGGGATTGACTTCTTAATTTCTCTTTCTTCTGTCTTGTTGTTGGTGTAAAGAAATACAACTGATTTCTGTGTATTGATTTTATATCCTGACACTTTACTCAATTCCTGTACTAGTTCTAGCAATTTTGGAGTGGAGTCTTTTGGGTTTTCCACGTATAGTTTTCCAAATATAGTTTGGGTTTTCCACGTATAGTTTTCCACATATAGTTTGGGTTTTCCACATATAGTTTAATATCATCTGCAGAGTGAGAATTTGACTTCTTCTTTGCTGATTCGGATGCCTTTAATTTCTTTTTGTTGTCTGATTGCTGAGGCTAGGAGTTCCAGTACTATGTTGAATAACAGTGGTGATAGTGGATATCCCTGCCATGTTCCTGACCTTAGGGGAAAAGCTCTCAGTTTTTCCCCATTGAGAACAATATTTGCTATGGGTTTTTCAGAGATGGCTTTGATGATAATGAGGTATGTGTCCTCTATCCCCACACTTTGAAGAGTTTTGATCAGGAAGGGATGCTGTACTCTGTCAAATGCTTTTTCAGCATCTATTGAGAGTATCATATGGTTCTTGTTCTTTCTTTTATTAATGTATTGTATAACATTGATTGATTTGCGGATATTGAACCAACCTTGGCAGCCCTGGAATAAATCCCACTCGGTTGTGGTGAATAATCCTTTTAATGTACTGTTGGATTCTATTGGCTAGTATTTTGTTGAGAATTTTCACATCTGTGTTCATCAAGGATATTGGTCTGTAATTCTCTTTTTTGGGATCCTTCTCTGGTTGGGATCAAGGTGATGCTGGCCTCATAAAATGAGTTTGGAAGTTTTCCTTCCATTTCTATTTTTTGGAACAGTTTCAGGAGAATAGGAATGAATTCTTCTTTAAATGTTTGGTAGAATTCCCCTGGGAAGCCTTCTGGCCCTGGGTTTTTGTTTTTTTGGATATTTTTGATGACTGTTTCAATCTTCTTATTGGTTATGGGTCTGTTCCCAGGTGCCCCAAAGAAACTACTTTAAAGAGAGAGAGAGGAAGAGAAAGGCATCAGTGAACCAGACACTTGATTGAGGTTGGTTGATGAGTGATGGGCAAATACCAATTCTCATTTTTTATTGAGATATAATTGACATATAACATGGTATAATTTTAAGGTGTACAGCATATTGATTTGATGCATTTATGTTACAATCTGACTGCCATTGTAGTGTTAGCTAATATCTCTGTCATATCACATATTTATCGTTTCTTCTAGTGGTGAGAACAATTAAGATCTAAGCTCTTAGTGAATTTAATGTTTATAATACAGAATACACGTTTGTTGTCTCTAATCACTGTATGGTGTATTAGACCTCCAATTTATCTACTAGTCTCCAGCATGTGCCCTTAAGCAACATCTCTCCCATTCTCCATCCTCAGTCCCTGTCTTTTTGAGTTTGTTTGTTTTTTGTGTTTTTTAGATTCCACACACACACACACACACACACACACACACATATATATATATATATATATATATATATAGTATTTGTCTTTCTCTGTCTGACTTATTTCATTAGGTGTACTGTCACCAAGGCCCATCTATATTGTCACAAAAGGCAGGGTTTCCTTCATTCTTGTGTCAGAAAAATATTCCCCCATATGATATAGCACATCTTCTTTAACCATTCACCTATTTGGGGATGCTTAGTTTGTTTCTGTGGCTTGACTATTTGTGCAGTGATTGTAGGATTGCAGATATCTCTTCCATTACTTTTCATTTTTGTCTGATAGCACATCTCACTATGATTACAAAATTTATTCTGAATCTTCTGCAGGCACTTTTTGCCCAATTATATCTTTATATGGGTTCCACAAAAGGTGTGACTAAAACTATGATGGCAGATTCTAGGAGGCCTAGATGACTCGTGCAATTTGGGTGGAAACCACTACTGAGGTTTGTAACAGTTGGCGGGATGGGGACATCCCAAATCCTCACATTTTCCCATGCATTAAACCACCACTAGATGTCACTAGAGGCTTGCTATGCCTCCCAAGCAGGCTCTGTTTGCCTTCCTCCTTCCCAAGGGGAAATGATGAACCTTTAAATGTTATGTGTTAGGACACACTCACATGCATTTTTATGCCAAGTAAAGCTCCGTGAGTTGGAAGCACCACCTTTTCTACATCTTTTGAACAGAGCTTTGAAACTCAGGTCTTCCTAGCATCTTCTCTGGGCCAGGCAGTCTTCATTCATTTTCCCATTTGATCTCTGTGCCTGGCATCTTCTGTTTGCCCCACCAGATCAGCTTTCCACCCCTCTCCCACCGTTGCGTGCCCCCAGGGACTGAGCTGTGGAGAAAGAATTTGCCAGTTTTTTTCTGCTATGGCTTCCCCTTGGGTTTGGCCAGTGGGAAGCTCCAGTAGGAGGTGGCAGGCAGAAGAGAAAGGCCTTGAGATGTTTGTTCCCCAGTTCCCTCTGAAGAACCCCACTGGCTGGCTTTGTCGGGCCACCAACGGTTCCATCACCTGTAGAGCAGCCCTCCACACAGCCTCCCTGTCTCCAGGTTTTGTCCTTCAGGCCAGGGGAGGTGACAGACAGTCCTATTGTTTAGGAACAATAGGACTCATCCGGGTCTTGGAGTACAGCACAATCCCCCAGTGGTTACTCTACACCTTATTCACACCTTTGTCAATAGTCTTTTTATTAAGCTCTCCTTAAATTATCCCTATTGAGTGTGTCACATGTTTAGTGCCAGGACCTGACTAATATAATCCCTAAAGAGATGAGGGTAACTCAACCAAATTTGAGAGGTAATAGGCACCATGACTGGGCTGGGAAACAGGTCTGTCTGCATCATTTGCCAGGTCAGACTGCACTGCTCAGGAAGAGCCAGACTTGAGCAGTGGGCAAATTGGATACCCAGGAATGGGTCTAGTACTGGGCATAGGGAACGAACTCTTCTGCTCCATGCCCTAGACCACTGCACATCCAGAGCCTGTCCACATTCTGTCTCCCCTAAAGCTGGTGTGTTCCCTTCTCATTATTCAACTGTCAAAGCATTTCCCCAGGAAGCCTTTGCTTACAGAGCCCAGAGTAGTCTCCCCCAGGACTTTTGTGGTGGTTTTTAAAATATGCCCAGAAATTCTTGGAGATTCTCTCCATCAGGACTGGTGTCTAATTCTCCTTCCCTTGAATATGTGCTGTCCCTAGTAATTTGCTTCTAAACAGCAGAATACAGAAGTGATATGCCCTGACTTCTGAGACTGGGTCACAAAATCAGATCCGTTTCTGCGTGCCTTTCTCCTATTGGGACATTAATTCATGAAAGCCAGCTGCCATCCAGGGAGGAGACCCAGACAACATGGGGAGGCCACGGACAGATGAGCCCTTGCTGAAGTTCCAGCCATAAGAAAGACTCGGGCCCCAGCCATGGTTTGATTACAACCACGTGAGAGATGCCACTGAGAACTGCCTGGCTGAGCCCAGTCAATGGGAAATGAGAGAGATAATAATAAAATCTTTGCTATTATTTTAAGTCACTAAGTTTTGAGATAACGTGTGATACAGCAGTAAAAAATTGATGATGTCCCTTCTGCATAGAACCAACAATATTGATTCTCTTTGGGATGTCCGATGTATTCTGAAAGACTATTCTCCTTTAATTCTCTCTTAAAATCTCTAAATTTGGGGCGCCTGGCTGGCTCATTTGGTGGAGCATAAGACTCTTGATCTCAGCGTTGTGAGTTCAAGCCCCACATTGGGTATGGAGCCTATTTAAAAAAAAAAAATTAAATTAATTAAAATCTCCAAATTTCATAAATAAATAACTCTGAATTTCCAATTTTTGTTACATCATGATCCTGTCCTGAATTTTGTTCCTGGATACTTGAAAGGTTGATAACATCTTGGAATTTAATGTACCTGAATTTTGGTTCAGAATGGGTTCATGTTCTAGAACTTGCTCTTTCCACTTGGTAATATATTGTTGACAACTTTCCAAATGAGTAAATATAGATATCCCATGTTTTAAACAATGGCTGTGTAATATTAAGCTATGATTTTTATGAGCTTTCCCAAGCTGAACCTGCCATCAAATAACCCCCACCCATGGGAGGATAGTGTGTTAGTTCATTTGTTCCCTCACTTGCTCATTCAAAACCCTATAAAGTGTTCACTACATTCCTCATAGTGGTTTTGAGAATATCAAGAACTTCTTAGAACTCTAAGTCTAATTTTCTAGAGATAATTTTTCCTTAAGTTAGGGGGAAATGGTCATCTTCCCTGGATAGCGTTGAAGGTAATTGTTAAAGACAGACTTTAAGAGGGTTCCCAAAGCTCTTCCCCTCCTGTACTTTATACTATTGTGTGTTCTGGATGTGGGGACTTGCTTCTAACAAATACTGGAAAAGTGATGGGCTGATTAAGTTACAAAAGACCGTGACCTCCATCTTGCCCTATGACCTTCTATTTTTACATGCTTTAATGAAATTTGTTGATGTGTTAGAGATGTCCAAATGACAAGGAACTGATCAACAGGTTATGAGGAACTGAACCCTGTTGAGAACCATGTGAGTGAGGAGTGCCTGGGTGGCTCAGTAGGTTAAGCATCTACCTTCAGCTTGGGTCATGATCTTCAGATCCTGGGATTGAACCCCACATTGGGCTCCCTGCTCAGCAGGAAGCCTGATTGTCCCTCTCCCACTCCCCTGCTTATATTCCCTCTCTCATTCTCTCTCTCTGTCAAATAAATAATAAAATCTTAAAAAAAAAAAAAGAGAGAGAGAGAGAGAACCATGTGAGTGAGCTTGAACATGGATCCCTCCTGAGTCAACATTCAGATAAGACCGCAGATTTGATTTTGCCACCTTGAGAGAGACCCTGACATGGAAGATGCAGAAACACTGTGCCCTGACCCATGAACACTGGGAGATAATAAGGATGTGTTGTTTCAATAGCCTAAGTTGTAATTTGTTGTTGTGCACCAATAGATAACAAACAGTAGGTATTTAGGGATGAGAACTTGTAGGTTATGGCAAGTAAGGGACAAAATCAATGATTTAACTATTGCTTAGGGTTGCCTGGGAAGAAATACCAATTGAGGCAAGGCTCTGGGGGTCCTAATGGCCACCATCCGAAAACATCATGGAGGAAACAATTAATTCCAGGACTATGGGTGAGACCATTGTTTTGAACTCTGGACAATTTAAGGAAGGAAACTGAGAAGCACAAAGTCGTAGCTTCTTATTCCTCTTCTATTTCTTTTTATTTTTATTCTTCTCTTAAGTTCTTGGAAAATTCTATCCTAAAGGCATTAGGCAGGACAGAGCAAGGAAGGCATTTGTACCTGGAGTAGAAGGAGCGTTGGAGGCATAGAGTGTGTTATTGGTGACTGAATGGGGTTCAGAGAGCATTTGTGTAGAAGAGTGGCCTGGCCCAGCGAATTGGAAACTAGGCTGCCCCACGAGGGTGTTTACATAGGACAGTGGCCTCGCATAGGTATCAGAGTCTGAGAAGGGTAAGGATAGCCCTGCAGAAGGTTAGCTCAGTGAGGGTGTCACAACCTGAGCAGAGTAATGAACGTGTATTAGTTATCTCTTCTTGCTGCATTAGAAATTACCGCCCAACCTCGTGGGGGTAGAACCATATCTTTTCACTATCTCACAGACAAGAATTCAGACAGGACATAACAGACACAGCTTGTTTCTGTCCTGTGATTTCTCAGCCTGGCAGCCTTGATGGCTAAGAGCTGACTTAATCCGAAGTCTTTCTTGGCTGAGGCTGGAGGATCCATTTCTACAGTGTCTCACTTCATGCCTGAAAAGTCAGGGCTAACAAGCTCATTTTTTTCCTGTGTGGGCCTATCCATATGTGACTCTGTCCATAGGATGGTTGAGTGTCCTTATAACATGAGGACTTCCCTTCTCAGGCTTCCCTGAGAGACAGTGATCCTGGAGAGTGAGCTGGGAAGAAGTTATGTTTTCCTAATGAACTAGCTTAGAAAGTCATATGGTATAATTTCTATCATATTTTATTCATTAGAAGTAAGTTACTAAATGCAGCCTATCATCAAGGAGAGGGGGGTTAGGTGACACCTTTTAAAGGGAAAAGTTTCAAATAATTTGCACATATATTTTTAAACCACTATGGAAGACATGGAGGGGCAGCCTGGTTGGTGGTAGTGGGTGTCTTAGATTCCAAGCAGATTGGGAAGGGCATGGACAAAGAAGAGAAGTGTGTCATGAGTTTTCAGAGCCTGAGCAGGATGAAGAAGACATCCATGTGGAAGAGACAGACTGGCTGGGGAGCTGGAGCCCAAGTGAATTTGAGGAAGGCATCTGTGCTCCTGTGGGGGTTGGAGTCATGCTGGAAGATGGTTTGCATACAAGGGATTGATCACATAAGTAAATATATTAAGGATAACTAGAGCCAGGCTTCTCACTGTCAGAAGAGCGACTTACAAATATGGAAAGAGAGAAAAATAATATAAGTCTTGTGATATTGGATTGGGAGCTGTAGGTATGAGTGTAAACTCGTGGATTCCAAGATGGAAAAGTGGATAAATAGATAGTGTGTGTGTGTGTGTGTGTGTGTGTTTCCTATCAGTGTCCAGGGCCCTTGGAAGAGCAGAATCCGAATAGCGATGAGCACACCTAACACCCAGGAATACCATTTCCCCTAAAAGGAACCAGTGTTTTTCAGGCAATAGCAGATTCCAGACTTAGAGCAGGGAACATACAAGATAAGCCCAGAACACCTTTTCAAACCAGAAAGCAAGGACTTGCTCAGGAATGTTTGGAACATGAGCCAGCATGATGGGGCTCCCACTGACCAAATCTGGGACAATCTGAGCCAGCCAAAATAAAAAATGATATTAAGAAAACATAGCCCACTGAAATAAAGTAGGAAAGCAGGAGTCTATACTAGTATTAATAAATGAGTAAATTAATGAAGAATGGGGTATTTACAGAGTTTCAAAGTATCCACTAAATATTTAATAATTACAAAGGAAAAGTGTGCTTTACAGTGGGGAAGCAGGCACCATGAAGCAGTCAAAAAAACAGTACTGGTGGGGCGCCTGGGTGGCTCAGTGGGTTAAGCCGCTGCCTTCGGCTCAGGTCATGATCTCAGGGTCCTGGGATCGAGTCCCACATCGGGCTCTCTGCTCAGCAGGAAGCCCGCTTCCTCCTTCCTCCTCCTCTCTCTCTCTGCCTGTCTCTCTGCCTACTTGTGATCTCTCTCTGTCAAATAAATAAATAAAATCTTTG
>NC_081560.1:149932241-150002610 GCF_022355385.1 Mustela nigripes | reverse complement strand
CTCTCTCTGCCTGTCTCTCTGCCTACTTGTGATCTCTCTCTGTCAAATAAATAAATAAAATCTTTAAAAAAAAAAAAAAAAAAAACAGTACTGGTAATGTGACAAATCAAAGTCAAATACCATCTGATTCGATGCGGGCAGAAATGCACAGATTCACTTCTGTAATAACCTGCATCTAGTCATGAGGAAACAGACAAACCAAAACTGGAGGCCACAGAATAACTGAGCTGTGATTTTCCAAATGATCAAGGATATGAAACTTAAATAAACCTGCAGAATTGTTCCATATTGAAGGGCATTAAAAAGACATGAAAACTGAAAGCAAATTGCCAGTGTGAAATGAATCCTAATGTTTGAAAAGACAAAAGGCCAAACCTAACTGGGATCTGAGGATTGCATGGTAGTGATGCTGATTTCCTACTTCTGATACAGTTTGATACTTTGTAGGAAATACACACTTAGTGTTCTATTGGAGATAAAAGACCAAAATTCTAACAACTCCCTCAACTCTGCTCCAAGAAAGCTCCCCTGCACTGCAGCCCCCGAGTGGGTCACAAAGTCTCGGCGTGTTTGCCGGGTGGACACGACATGCTCCGAGCAAGAAAGCGCTCTAGGTAAAAAGGCACAGGGTAATCCGCAGGGCCGGCCAACGCCAGCCAATTCTCACGAGCTTTCTGCCCAAATCAATGCCTACTTGGGCAGAATACTCGTGAGAATTGACCGGAAATCCCCAAGACGGATGCCACACGTCTGCAGGGCCAGCCCTGGGCCTGGCCCGGGATCCCGAGTGGTCGCAGCTCCAACCCCACCAGAAAGCCCTCCCAGTGTCAGGCGCAGGTGAGGCCAAGGTCTACTGTTCCTCAGCCTCCAGCGGTCCCCTCCCTGGTGCTGGCCGATGGGGCTGGGCATGCCCCGAGGCCCGGGACCTAACGCTCGCCTGTTTTTACAGCCTCCCATTTCCAGGGTCCTGTCCCTCGAGCCTTCCACTTGGGGAAACCCAAGTTTCTGAGTCCGCCTGCCACCCTGGCGGAAACGGTGCCTTTCGGAGCTGCGGAAAAGCCTCAGAATGAAATATTCGTGACCCCAATGAAGCCAGTCCCAACCTTCGTTGCCCCAGCGGCCTGAAATGTTGGAGGCAAATACCTGGCCACAGCTCCTCCCTCAACTCTGCTCCAGGAGAGCTAGCCTGCCCCTGGGCCCATGGGTGGGCTGCGCTATCTCCGCGTGTTTTCCGGGTGACCGCGACATGCCCCGAGCTAGAAAGGGCCCTCAGCCACAGGGGACTGGGTGCTCTGCAGGGTCGCCCAACCCCGGCCAATTCTCAAGAGTGTTCTGCCCAAATCAATCCCAATTTGGGCAGAATGCTCTTGAGAATTGGCCAGAATGCCCCGGCGAACTCGCTTCGGAAGCCGCACATCTGCAGACCCGCCCCCAGGGACTGGCCCAGCATCCCCAGTGGTCGCGGCTCGAACCCCTCCAGAAAGCCCTCTGGGAGTCCAGTGCAGGACTGGCCAACGCCTCCTGCTCCTCACTCTAAGGCGGTCCCCTCCCTGGCTCTGACTAATGGGGCCGGGCCTGCCCGAGGCTGGAGCACGAACCCTCGCCTGCTTTCTCAGCCTCCCGATTCCAGGGTCCTGTCCCTCCGGATCTCCAATTGGGGAACGCGGAGTCCCCAGCCACGAATGACCTTACCACCCGAACACAAACGGTACCTTTCTTTGCTGCGGAAAAGCCTCAGTGCGAGGGAAAATTTCAAGCCCCCACAGAGGCCATCCCAGCCTGGGGCGACCCAGTGGTGCAAGAAATCGGAGGTCACCCGGCCACAACCCTCGCCTCAACTCTGCTCTTGGAACGCTCCACTGAGGCGGGGCGCCAGGGTGGGCAGCGTCGTTTTCTGGGAGGCCGCGACATGCCCTCAGTGAGAAAGGGTCTTCGTCCACGTGGGTCTTCGGCTCTGCAGGTCTGCCCAACGCCGGCCAATTCTCACGAGCATTCGATTTGGGCAGAACCCTTGTGAGAATTGGCTGGAAAACGCCCAGCGAACTCGCTTCGGGTGCCGCACGTCTGGCATGGGATTGAGATGGTCGCACCCAAACCGCGCCACAAAGGACTCCGGGAGTCAGGCACCGGCAAGCCGGATGCCTCCTGTTCCTCAGCCTCCGGGGGTCTTCTCCAGGGTGCTGTCCGATGGGGCCCGACCTGCCCCGAGGCCCGGGCACCAACCCTCGCCTCCTTTCTCAGCCTGCCATTTCCAGGGTCCTGTCCCTCGGGGCCTCCAACTGGGGAACCCTGAGTCCAGCGCCAGGACTCCCCCTACAGCCCTGGCGCAAACGGTGCCAGGGCAGAGTGGCGGAAAAGCCTCAGAGTGAGAGAAACTTTCCTGCCCCCACCGAGGCCAGCCCAGTCTTGGGCGCGCAAGCGGTCCAAGAAATCAGCCACGGACGCCCGGCCACAACGCCTCCCACAACTCTGCTCAGGAACGGTCCCCTGTGCCGGGGCCCCCGGGTGGGCCGCGTCATCTCGGCGCGTTCTCCAGGTGGCCGCGACATGCCCCGAGCGAGAAAGGGCCCTAGGCCAAGGAGAACAGGGCGGTCCACAGGGCTGCTCAACGCGGGCCAATTCTCACGAGCGTTCTGCCCAAACCGGGCTCGTGAGAAATGGCTGGAAAAAGCCCTGCGAACTCGCTTCAGGCGCCGCAGGTCTGCAGGGCCGCCCCCCTAGGACTGGCCTGGCATCGCGAGAAGTGATGTCCGAACACCGCCAGAGAGCTCTATGGGAGTCAGGCGCTGGTGAGCCCAAGGCCTCCTGGTCCTCAGCCTCTAGGGGTCCCCTCCCTGGCGTTGCCCGATGTGGCCGGGCCTGCTCCCGGGGCGGGCACGAAGCCTTGCCTGTTTCCTCAGCCTTCCGTTTCCAGGGTCCTGTCCCTGGGGGCCTCCCTCTGGGGAACCCTGAGTCCTGCTCCTCTACTTCTGCTTCAAACCCAGTGGAAATGGTGCCTTTCGGCGCTTTGGACAAGCTTCGGAGCGAGAGGATCTTTCCTGACCTCAGTGAGGCCAACCTATCCTCGGATGCCCCAGCGGCCCAGACAGTCCAAGTTGGACGCCTGGCCACAACCCCTCCTTCAACTGTGCTCCTGGAATGCTCCCCTGTGCCTTCGTCTCGGCGTGTTTTCCCCGTGGCTGCCAAATGTCCCAATTTTGTAAGTGACCTCGGCCACAGGGGACAGGGCGGTCCTCAGGGCTGCCTAACTCCGGCCAATTCTCACGAGTGTCCTCTCCATGTTGATCCCGATTTTGGAGTGGAACTAACCTGGTCTTTCTTGTAAACCACCCCCACCCTCGTTCGTCTCCCTGCCCAGAAACCCAGATTCTGCCGCACTGCAGGACCCATTTCCTGAAGTCACCCCCAAGGGGAGCCCTCTCCACGCTGGCAGATCGAAGCAGCCATTCCCCAAGTCCATAAGGCTAACCCTAAGTTGCGTTTTTCAGGCTTCCTTCTACAGGGGCCTGTCCCACAAACTCTCTGGCTTGGGAACCCTGAAGTCATACCGTAGGAGTCCGCCTGCCACCTAGCAGGTAACCAGTCTGTTGGGAGCTGCACGGGCTGTCAGAGCCAGTGAAAAATTGCGTGTCCTCATAAGTCCTCCCCCACGTTCTGCTGCCCCCCTGGAGCATGATGCGCCATCTGACCACCATCCTTAACTCGGCTCCTCGGGGATCCAACCTCCAGATCAGCAGTTCAGGCATGCCACACCCCTACCTCAGCTCTCTTCAGGGACCCCTGTCAGCTCTAGGCAGACTTGGAACTCCCCTGCCTGCCAAAAAGCTCTGGGATCCCCTCTCCTTCTACTTGATTGACATTGGCCCAAGGCTTCCTTGACAAAGGGGGAAGGCTACCTCCTGACTGCTTCACACCTCCTTTCCTCTTCTTCCTTATTTCTCTCCTGGGCAAACTGGAAGGAACATATCCATGGACCATGGACATGCTCTGACATTTGAATCTTCCTGGCAGCTTTCTGAGGGCTCCTTATGCAAACAGAATCTAGTGTAGCGTAACATAGTGTGTTTGCAAATGATCATCAAGAGAACAAGAGAGCAAAAATCACTCCATTTTTACCTCCCTCTTCATGAAGTAGAACATGGTCTTCTTTCCTTCCTTCACTTCAATTCCAATTCTTTTCCATGCAGTGTTCATTCCTTTGCTTCGGGGTAGGATTTCATGATTCCTTGCCTGCACAGAACACCCAGAGCTCATCACTACGAGTGCCCTCCCTAAGAGCCGTCACCCATTGAACCCTTCCCTTCACACCCCTGCTCTCTAGCCACCCTCAGTTGGTGCTCTAAGTTTGAGTCTCTTTCCTCATCGACCTATCTTTCTCCCCTCACTATGTTCCTGTTTTCTTTCTGAAATCCCATAGAAGTCAAATTATAGGCTATTGGTCATTTTTTACTGATATGGCTAAGCTAAATCTAATTTAGATCCATCCACATCCTAGCAAATGTTAAGATTTCATTCTTTCTGAACCTGGCTCCTATTCCATTGAGAATATGTTGGAAATTAGATATCTACAATCATATATATATATATATATATATATATATTCTCGCTCATCAGCGAATGGACATTGGGACTCCTTCCATCGTTTTGCTATGGTTGATAATGCTGGTGTCCATATCACGGTGCTTGTACCCCCATTGAATGTGCATTTTTGTGCCCTTGAGGGAAATACCTAGGAGGGCAACTGCTATATCCTAGGGTTGTTCAGTTTTTAGCATTCGGAGGAACCACCGTGCTTTTTTCCAGAGTGGCTGCAACAAGTTGCATGCCCACTGACAGTGCAGGAGGGTTCCTCTGGATGCAGAACATTCCCTGCCAGCAATTTCCTAAGGAGGAAACAGAAAACCTGGGGGATAACATGACTCAGACAGCGTCCGGCAAGCAGCCCCAGAAGTTCACCTCAGGGTTCCTGACGCCATGCCCTGGGAAGCCATCAGAATGCCTCTATCCAGTGAAATTCCCCAAGACTCTCCTTCTGACTTCACCATCCATGAAACTGCAGAGAAAGGATGCCATGGCCAACTCTCTAGAGGGTCCACCGAGTGAAACTAGAAAGTCAAGCTTCCCTTTTCAATCGTCCAAGGCTCCTTGGAATCCTTTTGAATGTTCCCTCTGCCCTCGTTGGAACACTTTGGATGAAAAAAGACAAATCCATTAGGATCCATCCCCTTGGACAAAGAAGAAGCCATCCTCCAAGCCTCTCTCTGACCACAAACAGCCACCTCACTCTAGATGCTGGCCATTCCACCACAGCCTAGGACCCATGGAATCAACATTGTTCGATGAAGGAACGCATTCTAGGTCCCAAACACACACCGAGTCCATCTCATCTTCCTTTTCGAATCCAAGGGATTGCCTAGGAAAGAGATGTTCCAAATACCTCTGTGAGCCAGAAAGAAGCAGAGAAAATGAGATCCCCTGCCAGGTGCTCCCTGAAAGGAAACTCAGGAACCCTAGCACCCATGCTCCATGGCTGACAGCTGCATTGCTGTGACTTTTTGGCTCCACTGGAAATGAGAGAACATGCAGGATGTTTGGGGTGAAAGAGAAGTTTTACCTCCCATGCTGGCATGGATGTGCCATTGTGCCCCACATGCCTGCTGTTTTCTCTGAATGCTGACGTGACAAGCTGCATGATGGACTCAGACGCAGATTTCCAAACTTCAGGTCTTGTGGAGCCAGAGTGAAGAAGGGTTGTCAGGTGGGCATAAGCAGGTACCTCCCACCTAAAGCCTACACAGCTGGTCTGATTCGTGGGAGAAGGAGAGACACATGCTTGTTTCTTAAGTGGTCATTCACTTCCTTCTCAAGCCGGCCAATGCCCTTGTCCTTTTTGGAGAAGCAAATAGACTCCTCCAAACAGACACTCAACTCCTTGGTTCCAAAGGCACCATGGGTCGAGTTTGGTTCCCTCGGTTCCAGACCCCCACCTCCTGAAACATTCTGACAGCGCATTCCCATCCAACCTGGGGCAACGGGGCACAGTGCTGAGTGGGGGCCTGGCTCCGGCGGTTGTTACCACCACTCTTGAGCCTGGGGAAACAGAGAGTCTTCAGCTCAACACACGGTTCTGGAAAAACAAGCTGCAGTGCCTCACATTTCAGGGTCTCTCACACAGCACCTCACCACTGACCTCAGAGCCAGCAGGCTGCATGGACTCCTCCTCTGGTGTGTGTCCCAGGGCAGCTCGCCACTGCCTCCAGTGGTGGCAAGCAGCATTGCCACCCCTGCCATGCTCTCTCACACCACAGCTCACCACGCCCTCCAGTGGCGTGAATCGGCACTGCCGGGCCTTTTACAGACTACTAATGTAGCTCACAAACCCTCCACAGGTCTAAAGCCAAACTGGCACTGTCCCTCCAGATTGGGACCTCTAGGCCACACCCCACGAGTCTGCCTGCCACCCAGGAGGAAACAGTGCCATTCAAAGCTATGTAGAAACCTAGGAATGGAACAACCCACATGCCTCCCTGAAGACACCCCCAACCTCAACGGCCCCCCCCCCAGTCACAAACTCACAACCTGATGTCCCCTTCCTGATCCCTATGTTCAACTCAGCCCCCAGGATTCTCACCTCAGCGCTGGCAGATCAGGCCTGGATACCCCTAAGCCCTAACCCAAACCCTAGTTTGTGTTTTCAGGCATCCACGCCCAGAGATCTTGCCAACAAGCCCTCCAGATTGGGAACCCCTGAGCCACACCTAAGGACTCCACCTGCCATCCAGGAGGAAACCTTTCAGTTTGGAACTGCCCAGAACCCTTAGACCGCGAGAGACCCGCATGCATTCCTGAGGCCATCCTCATCGCAGACAGCCCACGTGACAACAAAACCCAGAGCTTGAAGTGCCACTTGACCCCCATTCTTGACTCAGCCCGCCTCAGCACTGGCAGATTGTGTCTGCCATGGCCCTAGGCCCTAACCCTAACCCTACAGTGCCTTTCGCCTTTCGGAGCTGCGTGAGAGAAACATTCATGCCCAAACTGAGGCCTCCCCAACAATTGGTGCTACACCGGGCCAAAAAGTCAGAGGCTGACACCCAGCCATAAGCCCTACCTCAACTCTGCTTCAGGAAAGCTCAACTGCACAGGGGCTCTCAGTCGGTCAGCATAGTCTCCATCCGTATTCCAGTCGGCATGACAAGCACCCAGGAGAAATCTCTCCAGTCCACAGGGGACAGTGTGGTCCGAATCACTGCCCAATGCTGATTTGGGCAGAAAGCTCACGAGAATTGGCCAGAAAACCCCCGACAAACTTGATTCGTGGAAGGCACCCAAGATATAATAAGCATTAACTCTCTCTTTAGCATAAGGCTGCTAATTGTGTACCCACCCATGGGAGAGCTGGAATAAATAGTCCCTCAAATAATTTTCTTCTCGGGGCGCCTGGGTGGCTCAGTGGGTTAAGGCCTCTGCCTTCGGCTCCGGTCATGATCCCAGGGTCCTGGGATCGAGCCCCATGTCGGGCTCTGTGCTCAGCGGGGAGCCTGCTTCCCTTCCTCTCTCTGTCTGCCTCTCTGTCTACTTGTAATCTCTGTCTGTCAAATAAATAAATTCTTAAAAAAAATAATTTTCTTCTCTTCTGTCATTCAGTTGAAGATATTTATTTATTTATTTCACAGAGAGAACACACAAGCAGGCACAAGTAGGCAGAGGGAAAGGGAGAAGCAGGCTCTCTGCCACACAGAGTCCAACAGTAGGCCTTGATCTCAGGACCCTGAGAACATGACCTGAGCCACCAAGGCACCCCAGCACCACCGTTTCTTGGGTGAAAGTTAAGGCAGTGACGAGGGAAAAACAGGCTTCTCACATGTCCAGTGAGGTTTACAGTACTCCTAACCACATTCAGCCTCATGTGCCTGAGGGGTCACCTTGTAGCCTAAGACCTCTGGAGCTAGGCCCCTGCAAAAGGTAGCCAATCTCACAGGTACTGGCTCCAGGCCTACCATGGGAACTGTGGCTCTCAACCTTGGTTGCCCACTGGAATCACCCATGGAATCTTCATACTCACTGAATCTCTGGATTGCACGCCCAGGAAATTTGATTTAATTGGTTTGGGGTCCAATTTAGTTTGGGTCTTAGCAGCTCCCAAAGAGATTCTAACTTTCAGCTGAGACTGAGAACTACCAACTGAACTGGAGGTAAAACCCAGCATGCCCAAAGGCCAAATTACAACAGAAAACTCAGGAGCAGCCTCATATGCAAAAGGAATTGTAAAGTTCAGCTCATTCACACCAGCAACATACATTATTTGGAATTCTTCTGCATAGGAGACTTGTCCCTTCTTTTCTATTTATTTATCTTTTCCATCCCTTCCATCAGTATGACTCATGGATATATGCTATATATTTTGGGTTATAACCCAATACTATTCATATTGCTATGATTGCTCCAGTTTTAGCCATTAGGATGCTCCTCCTCCTCTCTTCTTCTTTAAGATTTTATTTATTTATCCGACAGACAGAGATCACAAGTAGGCAGAAAGGCAGGCAGAGAGAGAGGAGGAAGCAGGCTCCCCACTGAGCAGAAAGCCCGACGCGACGCGGAGCTCGATCCCAAGACCCTGAGATCATGACCTGAGCCGAAGGCAGAGGCTTTAACCCACTGAGCCACCCAGGTGCCCCTGTAATTGCTTTAATTCTCTTGTAAGATGAATTCCGCCCTAAGGGAAATTCATAAGGGAGACTTTCAGGACAAATACAGGTCTTTGATATGTTAAAATCCTGGAACTGAAATGGGTAAGAATTTACAGAAGTAAGGGCTACATTCGGACTAAACCAGAATTAGTAACATGGGACTAGATGAACTGAAAGGTTGTAATGTTGTGTCTCTTAATGTTTTAAACATGACTGGTTCTGTAATGTTTGCTTTTCCATACTAGGGAAACTTTTTCTTAAGTTATCTGTGATTTATAGAGATGTAAAAGTGCTCATTTGTAAAAGAATCAAGGCATTCAACTTTGCTCTCTATCTGAACCCTCTGAAACCAAAAGGTCTTAGTAATATTCTTTCTTTCATGGCAATCAGTCATTTTCACACGTTCAATAAGAATCTGTTCTCTTTGTAACAGGACACTATTGGAAACACTTGTTATTTTACCAAGGCTTTGACTGGGATGTCATATTTGAAAAGACTCAGATATGACCAGACATTTTAAAGGAACTAAGGTTGACTTTTTTTTTTTTTAATTTATTTATTTGACAGAGAGAACAAGTAGGCAGAGAGGCAGCGGGGCAGGGGGGGGGAGCAGGCTCTCCGCTGAGCAGAGAGCCCGACGTGGGGCTTGATCCCAAGATCCTGGGATCATGACCTGAGCCAAAGGCAGAGGCTTTAACCCACTGAGCCACCCAGGAGCCCCTAAGGTTGACTTTATAAAACCTGGAGCCGTAAAGCCCCTTGGAACCGTTGGCCTGATACCTTGCTTACAGAGTTCCCAGCAGCCTCACCAGGTGAGTAAAGAATGTCACTCCCTGGTCGGTACAGAGCCTCAGGAAGAGGAATTTGCCCAAATCAACAGGTATTGCAGACATGTCTGATGGCAACTACGTGGCTTGGCTTCTGGCCCGGAGAGGCTACTAAAAGTACAACCTGGAGGTTCCTTATAAAAAGTTCCAGCAAAGCAGATTCTAGAAGATCTATATGATCACACTCACTGTTCTTGCTGAGCTTGTGTAAATAATTAGGCCAAGTTTGTTAAAACTGGACTTGTTTTCCAAATGAATAATTCCTGATTTGGCTATCTCTGGAAATGAGGGTTATTTTAGAGAGAAAAATTATGTTTTAATAAAACACCTTTATGGATATTAAATTCTAGATTTTTAAAAACAATTAAATCTAGAATTTACCTAAACTAGACAACTTGAGGTAAACTTCAGAGAAGTTGCACGATAGCTCATTTAGGCAATCTTGCTTTTGCCAGTCAGTCAGCCCCAGATGTAAGGAGCATTTCGGGAGTTACAAACAGCCTTACTGAGTGCCCCAGCATTGGTCATCCCAGATGTTACCAAGCCCTTCCGCTTGTATGTGGATAAAGAGGCAGGGGTGGCCGAAGGAGTTGTGACTCAGACTCTGGGGCTTTGGCAAAGGCCAGTAGCCTATCTTAGCAAGAAACCTCTGGGTCTTAGCAAGAAGTGTCTGGGTTTCCCCTTGTCTCCCGCATAATTGCTGCCACGGCCTTCCTGGTCAAGGATGCAAGTAAATTGACTTTGGGTCAAAATCTCATCTTGACCACCACTCACGCTATTAGGGGGCTTCTCCGGACTCCACCAGACTGGTGGATGACAAACACCGGCGTGACGGGTTATCAGGTCCTCCTACTTCACAATGACTGATTAGTCTGTACTCCAGTCACTACAGGCATTACAGTCTGTCTAGCCCACGCAGAGATCCTATCTGCCCACACTGAGACAGAGACAGAGCTGGAACCACCCGGGGACTTGGTTTGGATGCGCTGCCGCCAAGTGGAAAACTCGGAGCCTCACTGGAAGGAACCCTACCTACATCGAGATCCTGACCACTCCCACCTCCAAGACTCCCTACCTTGTTACTGAGGCCAGCTCGGACCCATGATTGGGTCCTACCTTTGGTTCCTCTGAGGGGGAAATGTGGAGGCCAAGAAAAACAAGGCTGTACCCATCTCGAGTCTAGCCCTAGCATAAGTGCAGCCATCTTGATGTTCCAGATTATCACAAAATATTTCTTGGGTCCTGACCTACTCAGGTTAGCACTTTAAACAGCCCCTCTCTCCTTTAATGATGGATTTAAACCCCTGGACTCAGCTGCCTCTGTCTTTCATAACTCCCCTATACCTTCCCCAACTGATCAATGATGACCCGAGTAGGTAGGGACAACTCCACGCCCCTACTCAGTAGGAAGAAGTTACAGAAGATGAGACTTTCCACATTCAACAACCTTAAAGATTTAAGGGTCAAAATTGTTCAGGAGGAAATGTGGAGGCCGAGAAAAATCAAGGCCATCCCACCTCAGGTTTAGCCTCCGCATAAACAGCCACCTCAGACCCTGTGCCCAAGGGCTAAACTTTCCCCTACTTTGCTTTAGTTCCAGGAAGCCCCACCCTACTTTAGTTCTAAAGACCCCCACCCTGCTTTAGTT
The DNA here is from genome assembly GCF_022355385.1 of Mustela nigripes. Lineage (NCBI taxonomy): Eukaryota > Metazoa > Chordata > Mammalia > Carnivora > Mustelidae > Mustela > Mustela nigripes. Next base: position 149,991,445 of record NC_081560.1, on the reverse strand, counting down.
CCCGGAAGCCATAAATACCCCTGCCTTACCTAAGCTCTGGGTCCAAGTCCCTACTCCGCTGTGTCGCTTATACTTGGGCCCAAGCTTAAGCTTGTCAAATAAACCCTCATGTGATTGCACTGGTGCTTGGCTCCTTGGTGGTCTTTCGGATGCGAAAACTTGGGCACAACATTCTCCAGCCCTGATGCTTGTCCTAAGCAAAAGAATCCCCACAAAGTTTCGGAAGCTTAAGAATTTATTCCATGTGGGGTGCCTGGGTGGCTCAGTGGGTTAAGCCTCTGCCTTCGGCTCAGGTCATGATGTCAGGGTCCTGGGATGGAGTCCCGCATCGGGCTCTCTGCTCAGCAGGGAGCCTGCTTCCCCCTCTTTCTCTGCTTACCTCTCTGCCTACTTGTGGTCTCTCTCTGTCAAATAAATAAAATCTTAAAAAAAAAAAAAAAAAAAAAAAAAGAATTTATTCTGTCTGCCAGGGACCCGGGCTGGTTCAGTTGGGAGAACATGAGACTCTTGGGGCACCTGGGTGGTTCAGTTATTAAGTGTCTGCCTTTGGCTCAGGTCATCATCTCAAGGTCACAGGATGGAGCCCTGCATCGGGATTCCTTCTCAGCGGGAAGCCTGCCTCTCCCTCTTCCACTCCCCCTGCTTGCGTTTCCTCTCTCCCTGAGTCACTCTCTGTCAAATAATAAACTCTTTTTTTTTTTTTAAGATTTTATTTATTTATTTGACAGAGAGAAATCACAAGTAGACAGAGAGGCAGGCAGAGAAAGAGAGAGAGAAGCAGGCTCCCTGCTGAGCAAAGAGCCCGATGCGGGACTTGATCCCAGGACCCCGAGATCATGACCTGAGCCGAAGGCAGCGGCTTAACCCACTGAGCCACCCAGGCGCCCAATAAATAAACTCTTAAAAATAAATTTTTTAAGAAAAGTATGTATTCCTTGTGCCTTTGGGCAGGAGGGCGGAGTGGATTTTTATACCTTCCTTGGTGGCACTTAAGCAGCATTTGAGAGATTATTTTGCAGGTGATATTATTATCACATGGGTCCTAAAGTCGCCTGTACAACTTGATAAACTCTGAGAGTGGGCTAGGCTAAGAGAATGGAGAGGGTACAGAAAAGAGCTATGTCAAGGCCCTGTCCCAGCTAATGTCAGTCATGGGGACTGAGACAAACCCAGCCAAGACAAAATGTGGAGCAGCAGGCTCCAGGTCAGTAGGTTCAACCAGTTGCTGGAGTAGTTGGGAGGTGATTAGCCCTGGCTCTGGTGAAGGGTGGAGAGCTTGGGGAAAGAACTTCAAATAGGGGCACTCTTGCGGGCAGCTAACAAAAACACTGAAGCTGCACAGCCCAGAGACCTGCTGAGGAAGAACAAGTAAGCCAGCTCCACAGGAGAAAGGAGGCTAAGCAGATAACTGGAGCCTGGGAGGTTCTGGAACAGGATTCTTAAGCCTGGGCCTGGACAAATTTTCATGGCCTGGAGCCTGAAACTTGGCGCAGAATTGGGAGAGCAAGCGCATTTTTCAGGGCACGGAGTTAACAGAGCATATCATTTTCTCAAAGGTTGGCACTACTGAAGAGTCTGCGATGTCAGGAGACCCACCGCAGCTCCTGGACAGAGTGAGATAAAACAGAAGCTGCCTTCGATCAGACCTTGCAGTTTATCGACAGAGCCGGCAGTGGCGTGGCCCCCTAACTCACAGCTGCCTCCTAAAACCCTTTTGGAGGGGGGAGGAGGATTGGTATGAATTGCCCTCCTTTTACCAAAACTGACGTGTCATTCCCTTTCCACAACCCCAGGTGTCCTCCAAAGGTACCTCTGAGATTCCAGAGGAGGGATGCACAGCCTGGGGTGAGTATGGGAGACTGCGTGCACACATTTTTTCTGTAGGTGAGACCCGGGCCCCTGGACCCTGGGTCCTGGACAGAGGGAAGCCAAGGCTTGGGGAAGCAGAGGGCACACAGCTATTATAGGTGCGATTACAACTTCATCGTAGAGTGCTATTAGGGGTAACCAGGGAATTTGCGGGCGGAGAAGAGGTTCTGGTCTCCGAAGCCTGAGGTTGGTTGTGTATGTCAGCTTCAGCAAGACAGAGGAAGCAATGCAGAAGTGAGCGCGGGAGACCTGAGCGCTGCAAAGACCGGCAGGAATCGTGCACCTGGCAGCAAAGGCTCGGGTAGTGCAAGGCCTGGCTGGGTGGGCACTACAGCTCGTGAGGCGCCACGAGGCGGCCTCAAGCTCCGGACCGCGGGTTGGTGCCCACACTTCCTTCCGGGAGCTTTACAGGCCGCACCCCGATAGGACTCAGAAAGAGGGAGGCGTGACGGTGCCGGGTGTCCACACCATCGGGGCAGGCGCAGGGCCGGCCAAACCCTTTTGGACTCAGAAATCTCAGATAAAGATATCAAAGCCCAGGCGGGGGTGGACGGGCCAATCCCACCACCGCTACAGATTTCCTAACGACTCTAGAGCACCGCGCGGGACAGCAGAGCGGGTGCGCTCGGGGGAAGGCAGCCCCCACGCGCTCTTGGGCGGGTGCAACTCTTGGACCGGCCTTTGCTCATCACTCCGCTTCCGCTCCCTGGGCCGAGGCCGGACAGCCCCGCTTAGTCCCTGGGCCATCGATCAGTCTAGGAAGTGCCCGCGAGGTCATCCGCACAACAAAGGCGGTCACAAGCGGAGCCTTCTGTCTTGTAAATATCAGGTCCCGCCCCGGGTAGAAGCTGATGAGGGCACCTGCCCCCTCTCCGCTCCCCACCCCCACAACTCCCGAGCTCTTTCATTTGAAATGTTAATGTCTCGAAGCTTCTTTCTGGGCCGGGTTTTCTCACTGAAAGGCGGTTGAAACCTCTGGGATTAATAAACAAACCGGCATTAGACTTGGGTGGGAACAGGGTAAACATTTGTCGGTCTAAAAGAGACAGGCAGGTGGGCGTAGACAAACGCGGGTAAATTATTACACAGCCTCGGCTACTCGCTTTAAAAGAGACCGTTTTGTGCACGGATCCCAGGACTTGGAGAAGTTTTCCCAAAGAGAAAACCTTATTTGCACCGTACAGACTGAGGGCTCCGACTGCACTGCCGTCCGCCCCCGCCTGGCACTGGGGAATCCAGGTCTCAGGTGGAGAGCGGACTGAGCCGCGCTCGCGCGGAGCCAAGGACAGGCCCCGCCTAGGTCCTCCTAGGCTGTAGTCCTGCTGAGCTGGAACCTCCTCCCGCAAGCGGCCGCTAAGGTTCCGGGTGTCCTCGGGTAGCCCTGACCACCGCGAGGTTGGGTGTCTCTGGCCAGTTGGCCCGAGCATAACGTGCTCGGCTACCGCGCCTGCGGAGGACCCAGAGGGGTGTCGTAGCCGGTGCTTTTCAAAAGTCTTGGCGTGAGTTTCCCTGTCTACATTCGATAGTTTGTCAGGGTTATTGCCAAAATGTTATCAAGTCGGATTCCTTGCCCAGCCCAGCTGCTAGCGATGATAATAGTACCCGCGGTTACTTCGGGAGGGCTGACACTCGGCCGTGCACTGTTTGAAGCCCTTCACATTGAGAAAGTAAGCTGTGACGACACAAGGCATTAACTTGCTCTTTCTAGCGCGGGGACATCATGTATTCTCCACCTGTCATTGCGGGTGACAGCAAAATGAGGCATGTGCCCTCACCGGATTTGGGGTCCCAATGGACAGGTCTGACTCCACGTGCCACAGGAACCGTGTGTGCCGGGGAGGGCTATGAAGGTGACCTAGGCACCATTGTGCTCCTGGAACGCAGCCAGGTCCCCACAATTCCCCAACTTCAGTATTCTTTAATCCACTAAATCCTCCCAGGCACAGCCTGGTCTTCCAAAAGCTTTTGCCTCAAGCTGGGAAAACCCAATAAAGGAACGATCATTTTTCAACCATGGGAGCCAGCAACACTCATACATAATGAAGCAAGTCGCACAAAGGAAGGAATTCTTTCCCCTTCCCCTGGGAGAGGCCCCTCAGCCCAGGGAATTTTCAGAGCTGCCCAAATGCCCAAACTATGGGCCAGCCTGGGGGGGGGGGGGCGGATATAAAGGGGGGGAGGTTTACTGAGGGGGGAGGTTTACCCTCCCACCCACCCAAAGGCTGGAGTTGTCACCTGAAGAAATGCCAGCCCAGGTTATTCCTAAGCATTTCTTAAAAATCCCAATTCCTGCATTTTCTCTGCCCCGGGGTGCCAGTTGTGGATTCCCCTGCACGTTGAGTGATACAGAGAAGAGAGGAAGAACAGCTTATAGTAGAAGATGACCACCCATGATAGCATTTGGATGCTGTCGGAGGACCCAATGGACAGGGTGGGAAGAGATTGTACACCACCTGGTTAGGACAAGGTGCATGGGCCCGGGGTTAGTACATACATCTGATTTTGTAAACACCCATCTGCCCTGCCCCTCTACCCTCAGTGCTCATAAGATACATGATCGCCCAGGTTCTTTACACATTCCCCGCAGGCACTAGCCCATTCTGACTCCAACCTGGTCACTTCCTTTCTAAACACCCCTGAGGATTCAAACAGATCCTCACTCCTCCAGCCAGGCCTGGATATCCTCGGGCTGCAAAGGACAGCAAAAGAATAGGATTCCTCTACCTGATGCAATGTTAAAGACCCAGGGTAACATATGCTTCATGCCTGTGACTTATGGAGAAAAACAGTCACCTGTTAAGTAGCTGAATGATTTTGGGCGAGTCATTTATCTTTGCTCAGTATTCCATAAGTTTCCCATTAGCAGAGTGGTCAGAAATAGAACATTCCTGGAATGCCTGGGTGGCACAGTTGGTTAAGCGGCTGACTCTTAATCTAAGAGTTGTGAGTTCAACCCCTGTGTTAGAGCCCAGCGTGAAGCCTACTTAAAATCCAATAATAATAAAGTAAAATTTAAAAAATGAAAGAAATAGAACATTCCTGGAAAGGTGGAGATGTGGAGAAATCTGCATTGTAAACTCATCACCCAGAAGCCTTCTCACACATTCTGATGAGGCCCCACTATATGAAGGTGGAGAGGGAGCTCTCACTGCCATGCTGTCATCTGGCCTGGAAGCGAAATACTTGAAATTGACTCACCCTGGCATCCTGGCTTGAGTGAGAGGCAGTGAGGGACAGATTGCCTTTCAGAGCAGGTGACAGTCCAACAGCCTGTCTCCTATCACTGGAGACAGGCAGTCAGCGAACACCACCTTACTGCTGGGATGGATCATACTCCCAGCATGGTATCCCACCACCTCTTGCCTGGGATATGAGCCCAAGGGATCTTCACTGACATTAAATAGCCTTGTTCTGCTCCCACTGTTTCTGTCTCAAGGATATCAATCCCTAGCCCGCGTGTGGCTATCAGACTTCTTTTTCAGCATTTCCATATCCACTTTCCAAACTTCCATATGCCCAGTTTTCTGTATCTACTTTTATTTAATTTAGAAAAGGTTTTATTTATTTGAGAGAGAGAGAGGGAGAGAACGCATACACGCATGTGAGCATGTGCTGGGGGTGGGGGGACTGGCAGAAGGAGAGGCAGAGGGAGAAGCAGGCTCTGGGCCAAGCAGTGAGCCCAACATAGGGCTCCATTCCAGGACCCCAATCATGACCTGAGCTGAAGGCAGATGCTTGACCAGCTGAGCCACCCAGGAGCCTCTGTATATACTTTTAATTTAGAATTTATAGAAACAGGGGTTAGAGGATGACTGACTATATGCAAGGGTGTATGATTCACTAGGTTCTAAAAGTGAGGAGGGAGAGGACTTTCCAGGTTGAGGGGCTGCACGAGTCAGGCAGTGGAGGCCTGAGACCATTGGTGAGTCTGGTTTAGCTGGAGAGGAGATGAATTGGAAAATGGGGAGAGGTAAAGTGGCAACAACTAAAGCCAAACACCAAAGCCAATCATAGTGGTTGTGAACTTACACTGGTAGACACTAAATTTTTTTTTTAAGAGGAAAGTGGTGTGTTAAATTTATGTTTTAAATCATTTTGGTAGATAGCTGTGCAAGGGTGAATTCATTTTTTAAAATAGATTTAAAAAAAAATAATAGTAGTTTTATGTTCACAGAAAAATTGAGCATGTAATACAGAGAATTCCCATATACTTCCCACCCCTTCCCATAGTTTATTACTACTGTCTTGAATTGGTGTGGTATATTTGCTAAGTCAGTGAATCAAAGTGAGGTATTTTTTTTAAAAGATTTATTTACGTGTCAGACGGAGATCACAAGTAGGCAGAGAAGCAGGCAGAGAGAGGAGGAAGCAGGCTCCCGGCTGAGCAGAGAGCCCGATGCACCTATGCAATGAGGGGCTTGATCCCAGGACGCTGAGGCTTTAACCCACTGAGCTACCCAGGCGCCCCTCCAAATGATGTATTAACTAAAGTCCATAGTTTACATTAGGCTTCATTCTTTGTCTTGTACACTTCTATGGGTTTTGACAAATGTGTATCATGTATCTACAATTATGGTATCAGACAGAAGCGTTTCATCCCCCTAAAAATTCCCCTGCACTTCACCTATTCATTCCTCCCACCTTGCTGCTGTAAGCCCTTGGCAACCACCAACTGCTACAGTGTTGCCATTTGCAAAACATCATATAGTACACGCTTTTCAAACTGGCTTTCTCTTAGTAATATGGATTTATGGTTCTTATATATCTTTTTGTGGCTTAATAGGTCATTTCTTTCAGGAAACCTTTTTTCCTTTCAGGAAACTCACCAATGGTCTCAGGCCTCCACTACCTGACTCGTGCAGCCCCTCAACCTGGAAAGTCCTCTCCCTCCTCACTTTTAGAACCTAGTGAATCATAAATAAATAAATAAACTTTTATTTATTTATTATTTATTTGTCAGAGAGAGAGAGCACAAGCAAGGGAACAACAGGCAGTGAGAGAAGCAGTTTCCCTGCCAAGCAAGGAGCCAGATGCCTGACTCGGGACTCTGTGCCAGAACCCTGGGATCATGACCTTAACTGAAGGCCGACACTAACCAACTGAGCCACACAGGCATCCTCGGTAAGCCTTTTAAAAAAATCTTTTCCTTTGGTAAATATTTGCTGAAATTCTGTATTGGTACTATCTGATAGAAATATAATCAAGGGGGTACCTGGGTGGCTCAGTCAGTTAAGTGTCTTCCTTCAGCTCAGGTCATGATCCCAGAGTCCTGGAATCAAGTCCTGCATCAGGCTCCCTGCTCAGTGGAGAGCCTGCTTCCTCCTCTGCCTGCTGCTCCCCCCATTTGTTCTCCCTCTCTCTCATTCTCGCTCTTGATGTATCTCAAATAAATACATAAAATCTTAAAAAAAAAAAAAAGAATTATGGTCAAGGTTACAAACTTGCTTTTCTAGTAGCCACTTTTAAAAAAGGCAAAAAGAAACAGATAAAATTAATTTTAACATTCTATTTGATATATTCAAAATATTATTTCAGTATTTGGTGTAAATATTATGGAGATACTTTTTTTTTTAAGATTTTTATTTATTTATTTGACGGACAGAGATCACAAGTAGGCAGAGAGGCAGGCAGAGAAAGAGAGAGGAGGAAGCAGGCTCCCCGCTGAGCAGAGAGCCTGATTCCAGGACCTTGGGATCATGACCTGAGCAGAAGGCAGAGGCTTTAACCCACTGAGCCACTCAGGCGCCCCTATGGAGATACTTTTATTCTTTTTTTGTACTAAGCCTTTTAGTACAAAATCCAGTGTGTTATATTTTATTTTTAAAGATTTTATTTATTTGAGAGAGAGAGAGAGAATGAGAGAGGGAACACAAGCAGGGGTAGTGGGTAGTGGGTAAGGGAGAAGCAGGCTTCCCACCAAGCAGGGAGCCCAGTGCAATGAATGGCTTGATCGCAGGATCCTGGGATCATGACCCAGGCTGAAGGCAGATGCTTAAGGACTGAGCCACCCAGGCACCCCCATGTGTATTTTATATTTTCAGCATATCTCTACTTGGACTGGCCACATTTTTAGTGCTCAGTGGACATGAAGTGGAACAGAGCAGTACTGTGCTGGGTACTGAGGACATACAGCAGGGGACAAAATGGACAAGGCCTCTGTCCTTACATGTAAGGACAGTCTAGTATGGGAAACCCATAACAAAGTAAACAAATCATTTTGGAGAGTGGTATTATAGACTGGGAAACTGAGCTAGTTTGCCAGGGTAGTCAGGAAGGCTTTTCTGAGCCTGAGAACCAAAGGAGGGGTCATTAACCATCAATTATCTATTGCCACAATAATGCAGTGTAACAACCCACTCCAAAATGCAGAGGCTTAACATAATAACTATTTATTATTGCTCGTGAGTCTAAAGTCATCTGGGCAGTTGGTCTGGCCCCAGGTGGGCTCACACAGGCATCTGTGGGCAGCTGCAGGTTGGGTAGGTGGCTATGCTAATCCTGGCTTGGCTTGCATGTTTGGGGTCTGCTGACTATTGACTGGTGTACGATGACCTCAGCTCTTTTCCATGTGGCTTCTCCTCTTCCAGCAGGCTAGCCCAGGCCTGCTCTCCTTGTGGAGGCAGGGATCCAAGAAAGAATGTGGAATCGTTCAAGTTTTCGTTAAGACTCCAGCTCAGAGCTGTATCTCTTCTGCCATGTTCTTTTGGCCAATCCAAGTTACAAGTTACAGCCCAGATTCTTCAAGGAGCTGCAAAGTCACACTACAAATGGTGTGCCTACAGGGAGGGATGGAAAATTCAGGTGATTTTTGTGATTGATCTTCTGTATTACTTAAAAAGCTTTCAATTCCACCAGGAAGTTATAAAAAAAATTCCAAATTTCTATGTGCCCAATAAAATATCCTGAAAATATGAAAATGAAGATAGGTTTTTTATTTTTATTTTTTATTATTTTACCATGAAAAAAAAAAAACAATAAGGAAAGGGGATATGGAGTGCTTGGCTGGGAGGGTGAGGGATTTAACTAAAATAGCACAGTTAGGGTAGGCACTACTGAGGAGACACCTGAGTGGAGGCCTTAGAGGTGAGTGAGTGAGTCAGGTGCTTATCTCCAGGACAAGTGGAGGGAACAGAGGCCTGAAGGCAGGAGCTGGTTTGGCAGGTTCTAGCAGTAGATAGAGGTAGGCTGGGTGAGGTGGGAAGGGATAGGAGTATTGGGTTCCAATCGCCCATGGCTTTATAGGCCACAAGATGATTTTGGGTTTTACTCTTTATGATGGGAAGCCCCAAGAGGGTTTTTGTTGGTGGGGCGGCGGGGGGGGGGGGGGAACCTCAGGGCATTAGGGGGGGGGGGGCCCGGGGGGAGTGGGGGGGGGGGGGGGGGGGGGGGGGGGGGGATACCATAGGGCATTAGGGGTGAGGGGCCCAGGGGAAAGTGGCTGTTTGGAGATGAGGGTCAGGTAGCCAGAGTTTTAGAGGTTGCTGGGTACCAATCCTTGTCAGGCAATATGTCCCCAGGGAATTCGCCTTGCTTTGCCTTTCAACTACCTAGACAGCAGCTTATTCCCCAAAGGATGTCACCATCTCTGGAGAACATATTCCAATTATGCTGGAAAACAAGGTAATTGTGATTATAGTAATATTCATCTTCTCAATTCTCAGAATGAAAGCCTATCCAAAGCAAGAACAAAAGATAACTCCAGAAAGCATTCTTCCCCCACTTGGGAAAACCCAGTCAACTATTTATGGTGCTACCAGTTATAGAACTGTTCTCTTTCCTTTCAAGATACAATCTTACATGAAAGAAGGAAATAAATGGGGAGCATTTAAGTAAGTATTTGTTGAGCACCTACTGTGTGCTACACACTCTTCCATGTGCTAGGGTTTTAGCAGGAGATAATAATCCCTTCCCTCATAGGGAAGATAAATATATAATACAAACACAAAAATGTGATATACTAGATGAGATAAATGCCCTGAAGAAAAATAAAGTAGAAATAATGAACATTTTTGGACTGGGGTGTTACAATTTACAATTTACAATTTATTTTTAATTTTTATTTTTTTAAAGACTTTTATTTATTTGAGAGCTCAAGCAGGCGGAGGCACAGAGGGAGAGGGAGAAGTAGGCTCCTCCGCTGAGCAGGGAGCCTGGCAGCGGTGGGAGGGTTGGGGGTGGGGTGGGTGCTGAATCCCAAGACCTGGGGATCTTTACCAGAGCCCAAGGCAGATGCTTAATCGAACCAACTGAGCCACACAGGCACCCTGGGTATTATAATTTAAGTAAAATAGGCTGGGGTGGGGGTGGGAATAGACTAACTGAAAAGAGAGAAGGGTTGGGGAGTGTTAGGGAGGTAAGGGCAGGGCCTGGCCCTCATCTTGTAGGGCACTGTAACACACCACTACAACATGCAAGTATATGATTTATAATTTTTATTCCCCATCCAAAGATAAGGAAAAATTTCCTATAACCAATGTGGTAATTTCTGACTTCTAGTTCTCTGAATTCTGTAAATTGGGATACATTTTATTACCCATTATCAGAAAAAGATTACACAGCTCTATTTAGCAACTCTAGTTCTAATAATTCCCATGCCTGGGCTAGAACAAAGACACAACAATGGCAGGACAGATTCTTCTAGTAGTTTTCTTTGCAGGATTTTCTTTTTTCGGCTGAAACAAAGTAGTACTCCACCTGAATGGAGCTCCCTAAAGGCCCAGTCTGAACTTCCTCCTGGAGGGGGTCTAGAATAGGCAGTCTTTAGTATGAGGCACTAAAGGAGGAGAGCAGAGAGCCCCAGCACAGCTCTGTTCGGGATTAACATACTAAGCTTCCACATACTACACCCACATGCACTGTTTTCCACTTTTCAAATCCTGTACCATTTTCTACTAGATTCAACAGTATCTGTAAGTAATAATGGGTATCCAATGTTTCAGAAAATGTTTGGGGACGGCTGGGTGGCTCAGTTGGTTGAGCATCTGCTTTCAGCTCAGTCATGATCCTGGGGTCCTGGGATGGAGCCCAGCATGGGGCCGGCAGCAGCGGGGAGGGGGCGGGGGCAGATCCTTGCTCAGGAGGGAGCCTGCTTGTCCCTCTGCCTGCCACTTCTTCAGCTTGTGTGCTCTCTTGCTGACAAATAAATAAAAACTTAAAAAAAAAAAGGAAAATGTAGGACTTCCTCATTAGTTACCATACCTTGAGCAAATGCCAACCTCTCAATTTCCTCACCTATAAAACAGGGATAACAATGAAGAGCCTGGCATCATATCTGTTGTATAATAGGTTCTTAATGGTTTCTTCTTTCCTTCCCGAATCGTAACAAAAAAGATTCGAGTTTAGATAAACCTATAGGTATCCTTGAAAAAATAGGACTTGTCCACCTTTCCTGTGTGGACCAGTTATCTGGGGAATCCTGTTAAAAGCACCAATTCTGATTCAGTGGAGTTGGGGACAGGAATTCTGTATTCCCAACAAGCTTCCAGATTATGCCATGCTGCTGACCTGGGATCACTCTTTGAGTGGCAAGAATTTAATGCTATGCAAACACAGTTACTGCACAAAAAGCCCCTAAATGGGTTCCATGGATTGTCTCTGTCTATAAAAAATTACTTCTTGTACTTAAGCCTCATGTGGAGTCACTGACCCAGCCAAATAACCAGGCCAGGTCATAAAGAATACATCCTTTGGTCCAGGAGGGTTCACAGCACCACTTCTGCAGGAAGATCCTGCAATTGTCTCTCCACCACTTTCGGCTTTTTGATCTTAGCCTTTGCCTCTGATGATAATTACCCCTTAATTAGCACCCACCACTCTGTCATCTAAATAATTATAGTAAGTGCAGCTAGCACCTCTGCTCTGCTCGCAATCTCTAAACAGATAAAATAAGATCCTATGCTGGTTTTTTAAAAAAAGACAAAACTGACCCAAATACAAGTCATTCACATACTGCCCACAGTGGAATATGCAGACCTGGTTATAACTTCCAGTCACAAAAGCTATCAAAAGTTTATTTATTTTGAAACAATCAAGAGAAAGTACTGTTGTGATATTTGGGAAATTGTAAATGTCAGAATATAAATTTTGTAAGCAATATTGCAAAAGTCAAACAAGTCAGCCCGCTAAAATCCACTTTAACTTCCCACTGGGAAGGGCTGCAGAATCTCTGAACTATTTTTTTTTCTTTATTCGGAGTTTTCTGAATATATTGGAGGAATTTGGTAACTTCTGGGCGCGTTTAAAGCACATTATCCTTTTGTGGAAGAAGGGGCGGGGTTTTCACTAGAACCAATTAGTTTTCTAATTTCCCAGGTGTATCTCCATTAACCACCCACCCAACAACAGGGCTGTCCGGGACAGATGAATCACGTACCTCTTAACACAAACTGATAGCGCTACTTTTTAGAATGCTGTTTTCCCACTGAAGCTTTAAAAAAAAAAAAGACAGAAAACCCCCAAATTTCCAACTTTCTGAATACGTAATACATTGATCTGGAAAAAGAACCCGAACAGCACAAAAGAGCGTACAGTGTAAATAACACTTTCCCCCTTTCATCTCCCACCTCCCTGTCCTCCCCAGAGGCAATCACTGGTTCATTGCTCTAAACTTTTCATTATGGAAAATTTCAGAAACATTAGAGAGCCTGGAATAATGAGCCCTTGTGTACGTATCACGCAACAACGGAAAAACACCCCGTTGGTTTCTTTTATTCCCCTTCGCCCGGTATTTGTAGGAGTTACTTTCAAGTAAATACCAGACTCGAAATCATTTTACCCATCAAAACTTTAGTCATTTTTTAAAATTAGTTCTTACATAACCACATTATCGTTATCAAACCCAACAAGGTTAACGATAATTCCTTAATATCAGCCAGTATTCTCGGGGTCACTTTTAACGGGTGCGGGAGAGATCCGAGAACTATGAACGTACGGCCGAGGAGTCGGAGGGGGAGCATTTAAGGGCGGGAGCCGACATCACTCGCGGCGTTACCTGCCCAGCGCATCGGGCTTCCCGGTTCCCGCAGTCGTTACCTGCGCTGGGCCAGCATCCGCCGGGCCGGGCTGAGGGCGGTTCCGAGCCGCCAGCTCCCCACCTCCCGGATCCCGGGCCGCGGCCCCAGCAGGCCTGGCGCAGCTGCACAACCCATCCTCCCTAGACACCGGCGTGTCCCTGGGGGGGAAACGATTGACACAGCTGCCTGCACTGAGGCCCCGGCCCTCCCCCGCAGCACCTGGGTCTCCCGGCAGGGCCGGGAGCTGAAACTGGCTCCCGAGCCCGAGCGGGTCAGACCCGCCACGACCGTTCCTCCCGCCACCCGCTCCCGCGCCCCGCTCCGAGTATAGGGACCTCGCGGACCGGGACTACAACTCCCGTCGGGCGCCGCGGCCGGACCAATGGCGGGCGCCGGAGCATGCGGGGAGCGGCGCCTGCGCGGCGGTTTGAGTAAGCTGCCGCGCGATTGGCTGTGGGGTCAGACGGCCGCGCGGGGCCTGTGGGAAGCGGAGTGACGGAGCGAGCGGCTGTTGGAGGAAGGAGGTGGGGGCCGGGAGCGCAAATGGCGTTGAGATGGTTCAGGGCCCTGTTCAAACTCCAGCGCTGACCATTCACCGGCGGAAGCGGCGGCGCAGGAGGCGGCGGCGGCCTAGCGGGGGCACGTAGCGAGCTCCGGTACCGGCTCCAGCGGCGGCGGCCAGGGAGGCCTAGACCCGGGCCCGGCCGGCGGCGCTCAAGGCGGGGAGGGAAGTTGCGGTGCCGCCGCTCCTCCCCCCTCCTCCACCGGGTTTCCTATTTACCCACAGCGGAGTCGCGGGTTCTGACGGTGGCGGAGCCCCTTGCCTCTCTTCGCGCACAAGCCGCCCCTGTTCTCCCGCGCGGGGCTCCCGCGCCCGTCCGTGGGCCGTTGGGAGCAGGAGAGGCGGAGGCGGCCCGAGGCCAAAGCACCCGCCAGGCGCCGAGGGTAAGTGAGGTCTCGGGCGGCTGCCTAGGCCCGGAGCGAGTCAGGGAGGGTGGGGGAGGTAGGGGTCTGGAAGTCTCGCTGTCTCACCTACACGGCCTCTGAGGAAGTTGGGCAGGGAAACGACATGAGGAACTCTCTTTTTCCTCTCTTATTTTTCCTTTTTCTGAGTTCCTTCCGGGCGGCTTCTAATTTACTTCCCTCCCCAAGCGCGGTCAAGTGCGTTGGTTTCAGCCCTGAGTCCTTCGCCGTCTTTTCTCCGCCCCTGGCCGCCACCGAGGCCTTACCCTGCTTTGGGGATTCAGTCGCAGAGGCTTCCGGGGCGTCGGAAGCTACATCCCGTTCCTGGCGGTGGGGGTGGGGAGGAGAAAAGTTGCGTGAGCTTCCAGCCGGAGGGGGCCGCCTCTCCCCGCCACCTCCCGGTGCACCGACCGCCCCCAGGTGAGGATTTCTGGGTGGTTAGCTTCGCCCTCTCCGGCTTTCACTTCTTAGTGGAAGCCTCTAAGCTCTTGGGGATCCTAAAGACGCTGCACTTGGTTGAGGGTTAATTGTGAGGACTTTTCATCCTAGCGCACTTTCCTGAAAATTCCACCTGGCTTTGGGCAGAAGCAAGGGCCCAACGACCGAAAAAGACTTAGTTGTGAATCATTCTTTCCTTTTTCGTTAGGAAAGTCTTTGGAGTTTGAAACCTGAACAAGACAGCCTATGTACTTGAGATATTCTTAAAATATAATGTCAACTGTGTCTGCACACTTACTTGAATTAAACCTGCTTTACACCCTAGGCGTAGATAATGCTACCACAGTTGTCTGTTTAGTGACTTTTCCAAAAAGACATGGAAAACTAAAGGAAGTCAGAAGTAGGGGGTATTATGTAATGATCACCCGTGTATTAATCGTTCAGATTCAGTAGTTACTCTTAACCAAATGTTTCTCATCTACATGCTTTCTGTTCCACATCCTTTAAAGCTAGAGAATTGCTGATGTTATTTCACTAGTATTTTAGTATATATTTATAAGGGTGGACTCTTAAAAAACATAAGCATTATTTTCTTATTGCTTAATATAGTTAACTCCTTTATATCAAGTGCTTACAGACTTTCAACATGAAACAGTGAACGCTTTGTGGTTCCAGGACCGTTTTCCTCCAGGGCCCAAAGGAGTTCAAGTCTAGATTTTTGGTTTGGCCTTTAGTTGACATTTTTAGGTGATCGCTACCATGTAATTGTATACAAAATGTTCCAGCTTTGTTGGTGTATGTGTAAATGTAGGTGTGTGGATCAGGGCTTTATTCTGTACTTAGAGCTGCCAGATATACTTAGTTTTGTTTAGGCTTTATGCAACAGGAACGAATGATTCTTTAGTGTAAATCTACAGTAGATGGGAAATAGATCTCAGGAAAAGGTTTTCTGTCATATTAGAAGGTCTTCACACTATTTGCTCTTAACGGAGAGCTGTATGATGACCAGATAGTTACTTTGTCAAATTAGAATTGGTTTCTAACCAAAAATGAGAGGAAAATCCTCTACTGGATATATATAAAACTAAGTTTATAGTGATGTAAGTTGCAAGAATTTAAGTTAGTAGAGGAAAATGTGTTTAAAATGTAGATCAAAACGTATTCAAAAGTAGAAGACAAATGTATTTCCAGTTGTATTTTAAATTTCAAGATACAAAGATTTTCTCTAAAAAATCTAGACATTTCTTTATTTCTAGATATATTTGACATATCGGTATTTAAACTTTAGAAGGTTAAAGTGTAGGAAATGGATAAGAATTCATAGTGTTTAAAAAGGACTATAATTTGCTTTAAAAACGTTTTACTTCTGATTTACTGTCCTAAATTTTTTTTTCTCATAGTAGTTATTATGTAGGCACATCAGATGAGTGCATTTATCTTTTATAAAGCAGAGTGGAAAATAAAGTTATATGCTTCTTTTGCTTCGTTTAATAATCAGAGCAGTCTAGTATGCTGGAGTTCACCAGCTTCAGGAAAACGTAACTCAGCAAAGGAGCACAGCACTATAGGGACAAAGAAGATAGAAAAAGTATGGTTCCTTGTGAGTAGGAAGATGACCAACTAGGGAGTATTTGTCAAGTCGCAGTTCAACCAACATTAGACCAAGAATCAGAACCTTTAAGATTGTTTTAAAAGCTATAGGTTCTGGGTTGCCTCGGTGGCTCAGTGGATTAAGCCTCTGCCTTCTGCTCAGGTCATGGTCTCAGGGTTCTGGGATCAAGCCCCACATTAGGCTCTCCGCTCGGCAGGGAGCCTGCTTCTCCCCCTGCCTGCCTCTGCCTACTTGTGATCTTTCTCTCTGTCAAATAAATAAAACCTTAAAAAAGGGGGGGGGGGGCTGTAGTTTCTAATACATGAGAAAATAGTACCATTTTTCTGACTTTTTCCCCTTCAGTTGAATAAATGCCCTGAAGTTTCAAAGACCTAATTTAGTCAATTATTTGGTATTTCTGAGATCCTGAAAAAAATCAACGTTTTGTGTTTAAGATTTTATATTAGGAGTAATAACCTATGGAGATTATTTTTGTAAAGGTAACTTGTATTTATAAGGATAGTGCTTAGATTCATTTGAAACCTAAAAAAGGGTTTCAGTGTTTATCAACAATGTTGATGTTCTGTTCTTAAGTTGGTTTGGGGGATAAGTTGGTTATTAGTTTTTATACTTGCTTACTTTCTAAGTAGTTTGTGAATATGTACTCACTGAAAGAAGGAAATGGAGATCTGGAAATCTGTAGAATAAAAAATGAACCCCTTTCCTTTATACGCCCTCTCATATGTATTTAACCATTTTACAGGTTTGTATCTTCAGTTTTGAAAAGCCCCAAGGGGAGAATTCCTGGTTCTTATTTTTATATTCAGTGTTAACATTTGTTACATATTTGGTGATTATATATATATTCTTACTTTTTTTTTCCACAGAGAATATGAAACAGGTGTCAAAATGACATCCAGATTTGGGAAAACATACAGTAGGAAAGGAGGAAATGGCAGTTCAAAATTTGATGAAGTCTTTTCCAACAAACGGACCACCCTTAGCACAAAATGGGGAGAGACCACATTTATGGCTAAATTAGGGCAGAAGAGGCCCAATTTCAAACCAGATATCCAAGAAATTCCGAAGAAACCTAAAGTGGAAGAAGAAAATACTGGAGATCCTTTCGGATTTGATAGTGATGATGAGTCTCTACCAGTTTCTTCAAAGAATTTAGCCCAGGGTAAGGGTTCCACTTATTCAGAATCTAGTGAAGCTGCTCAGCTGGAAGAGGTCACTTCTGTACTTGAAGCTAATAGCAAAATTAGTCATGCAGTGGGTGAAGACAGTGTTGTATCTGATAAATGCTTACATTTGGAAGAAACTTTGGTTGGGAAAGAAAAGAGCACAAACCGAATCTTGGAAGATGATGCAAGCAAAAGTAGCTGTGCTAAATTAATGACTTCAGGTAAGTTTTGAATTTCTTTATTCTGAGCCAGAAGAGCTTTGTGTAAACCATTTAGTTAAATGCTTTGAATTCTAAAATACTGTGCTTCTTGTGTTTTCTTTATGCAATTGTGGTTAATGGGGACTATAGGTAATTTTGTAGAAGAGACTTAAGAACTTTAAAGAAACCAGTTGGGGGTTGAAGTTTTATTTAAGCAACTTGGATATTAATGTTTCCAGGCTGTTACTCATGGTACGTTTTGGGAACAGTTTTTCTTATATCCGTAACTCCGTTTCCGCAAGAAACATCTCTTTTTGTTGGGTTAGCATCACACAGTATCTCATTTCTGTTACTGTGGAGGATTTGTATTGTTACTGATAATGGAAATTGGATGAGCATTTACACTGAGGATTAAGTTTAGGAGTGTTTGGCTTTCCTTCAAAACTAGTTTAGAAAGATTAAGGAGGTATTGTGGAAACATTGAAGAATTGAACTTGATTGCAATTTGAGATTTGTTTGGAGTCTGGTTAGCAACTTGTATTAATAGATTTTAATCCACAAAACCAGTTGTATTTTTAAGGTGCTAATTTGTAAATCTGGCATCTAGTATTCATTCAGAAAACAATATATTTTGTCCATTTTACCCCTAGTCCTTTTGTAAAAGATTTGAGATTTAGAGTAAGTGATGAAAGTATAATTAATTAAAAGACCAAAGAACTGAGATTGGAGGTAGCAGGAGAGAGCATGCTTGCTTTATTAGTAATAGGACAAGGATGGATAGCACTGTAGTTGAAAATAGACCTTAGATTTCAACTTCTGGCAAAGTTTGGGGATACAAAAGATTATACAGATCTCTTATTTTGAAAAGAGATCTGTATAAAGACAAAACTTTTCCTCGTACTGAATTCTTAAGAAGAGTTTGTACTTGAGGCTTAATATAAGTGCCTCGGAACAGTATAATAAAAGACTTTGCCTTGCATAGTTTTACTAAAAATGCTGAACATTTTTCACTCTTTTTTTCACCCTTGGATGAGAGGACGAGCCAGCTGTTATTGTCATTCCCTTGATTCTGCCGGTTAATTCTGATTTGGCTGTCCTTATGCTTTGCCCACATTTTCTTCTGAAGCATTGTTTAAAACTTAAGGTTAGGATAAACTTTCATTAAAAAAACAGCTTAAAAACTGTTTCTCAGATCAGCTTCTAAAAACGTAATCATAGGACTGTTAAACCAAAATAAACTAACTCAGGTCTACTTACTTTATAGATGAGGCTCAAAGAGGTCAAGTGCTATCCAAGGTTGGGTAGTGGCACAACTGGAGTGAGATTCACTTAGCGATTTTAACACGTTGAGCACATAATGTGTGCCCTCCACTGTGGCTGTGGGAGTGCTGTTCCACTTCAGTTATCCAGTGTTCTTACTGCTGTGTCTTGTCCTCTGATAGTTCATCCACTCTGTGGATCACATAGCCTGGAGGAAGGAAGATGAGGCTGAGGAAGTGACAAAACTGGTCAAGGAAGGCAGACACAGCTTTTCCAGGTGCTGTCTTTTTGAGAGCAGGGTGTCACTGGCAGGGAGAGGATAACAGCAGGATGAATGTTTAGGTAGAGGAACAATATGAACTTAGAAATTAAATGTACACAAATGGCAGTTGCTTATATGGTTTTGCTGATGTTAGGTCTGTATCTGTCCATACCACCATAAGAAGTTGTTAGGTGGGAACTGGAAACAGTTTTCTGTAGAAATGAGATATTAGCTTCCCAGTCTGATACAGCTAAATTGTAGTTCTGCTGCTGATACTGTGGACTGACTGGGAGCCCAGACAACATTAGAATGGTTTCATGAGGAGAAAATGTGTACTAAAATACAGATAAATAGATGTTTAAGAACATCTTGTCCCTCTTCCTTCTTTTATTTTTTTTTTTAAAGATTTTATTTGACAGACAGAGATCACAAGTAGGCAGAGAGGCAGGCAGAGAGAGAGGAGGAAGCAGGCTCCCCGCTGAGCAGAAAGCCCGATGTGGGGCTGGATCCCAAGACCCTGAGATCATGACCTGAGCCGAAGGCAGAGGCTTAGCCCTCTGAGCCACCCAGGCGCCCCGTCCCTCTTCCTTCTTCACGAGGTATTCTTAGTGGAAAGGGCATGAGGTAGCTCTATGAATATTTTTTTTCCTCTCTTTTCCTTTGACCACTCAGAGCTGCAGCAACTCTGGCAGCCCCCAGTAGGGTAAGAAGGGAACTTTAAAGGAATGGTTTTAGTTCTTACGGTAGTCTTATTCTAAGTTCTTTTTTTTTTTTTTTTTTATTTTATTCGATGGGGAGAGATCACAAGTTTGAAGAGAGGCAGGCGGGGGTGGGGGGGAGAAGCAGGCTCCCTGCTGAGCAGAAGCCTGATGTGGGGCTCAATCCCAGGACCCCGAGATCATGACCCGAGCCAAAGGCAGAGGCTTATCCCGCTAAGCCACCCAGGTGCCCCTTATTCTAAGTTCTTAAAAACCATTTATAGGTTTGTATGTTTATAAGTTGATTATAGTTTTGGAAATACTTGTGTACATTATGACCTTCCTTTTTTTTTTTGCTCCTGCCCTCTAACATTTGGGCATTTCCCTGTTTCTAGACTCTACTCTTACTATGTCTGTCACATTGTTACTGTCTTTACTGTCCTTGAACAAGCCTTTGGTTTTAGTTGAAGTTTAGAAACCCAAACTTAAATTTTTGATAAAGGGAGTCTTTATAAATCTAAAGTGGTTCCTAGCCTTTTTTGAATTAGAGATCCTTGAGAATGATAAAATTTTGGACTCAAGATAAAACTGTACATGTAATGTCTCAGAACTCCCTTGCAGGTCATTTTATTCAAGAGCCTTTGAGAAATTTTGGGATAAAGTTTGTTCAAAGCATACTAGCTAAATTCCTTCCCATGGAATTCAGAACATTTTCACTGTAGAATTATATCAAATCGGTGAAAAGGTTCAGATTGACTATATCTAATTTCTCTTAGCATTAAGTGTTAGGTGCATATCTTTCTCTGTAGGGGAATATGTGGTTAATTTTTTAGCTACTGGTAAAATTGTTTCATTATCTATATTATTATACTTCATTCGAGGGAGTACTTTTAAAAACTGGCTTATTTGGAGAGGAAATGCAGAATGAGGTCATGATGATATGTATTATTGTTGCCATTTTCCAAATAGAGGTTTGATGGGAAAGACAACCAGAAGCAAGATTACAGACTAAATGAGAACTGCAAGGAATGGTTGAGTTGCTTAAATGTCCTAACTTTTCTTTCTTTCGTTCTTTTTTCTTTTTTTTCAAAAAGATTTATTTATTTAACAGAGAGAGAAAGCCAGAGAGAGAACACAAGCAGGGAGAGTGGGAAAGGGAGAAGCAGGCTTCTTCCTGAGCAGGGAATCTGACATGAGACTCGATGCCAGGACCCCAGGATCATGACTTGAACTGAAGGCAGATGCCCAACGATGGAGGCACCCAGGTGCCCAATGTCCTAACTTTTCATTTAAAAACAGAAAACTTAAGGGCATCTGGGTGGCTCAGTAGGTTAAGGTTCTGCCTTTGGCCCAGGTCATGATCTCAGGATCCTGAGATTGAGCCCCAGGTTGGGCTCTGTGCTCAGTGGGGAATCTGCTTCTCCCTCTTCCTCTGTCTCTCCATGCCCCATTTGCTCCATACTCACTCTACTTTCCATCCTCTACTCCCTGGATTATTTTAAAGATTTATATATTTATTTGGGAGAGGGGGTGGGAAGGGTGATAGAGGGAGAAGCAAACTCCCTCCTGAGCACAAAGCCTGATGTGGGGTTTGATTCATGACACTGAGGTAACTTGAGCTGAAATCAAGAGTCAGACACTTAACCTACTGAACTACCTAGGCCTTCCTTCCTGGATTATTATTATTTTTATTTTTGTTATTTTTTAAAGATTTTACTTATTAGGGAGAGAGAGTGAGCACCCACACACCAAAGGGAGAGAAGAGAAGCCCCCACTGAGCAGGGAGCCTGACCTGGGCCTCCATTTCAGTACCCTGAGATCATGACCCAAGCCAAAGGCAGATGCTTAACTAGCTGAGCCACCCAGGCACCCCTCTCTGGATTATTATTATTTTTATTTTATTTTATTTTTTAAAAGATTTTATGTATTCGACACAGAGAGATCACAAGTAGGCAGAGAGGCAGGCAGAGAGAGGGGGAAGCAGGCTCCCTGCTGAGCAGAGAGCCGGATGCGGGGCTCCCAGGGACCCTGAAACCATTACCCGAGCTGAAGGCAGAGGCCCAACCTTCTGAGCCACCTAGGTGCCCCTCCCTGGATTATTTCAGTGTAGATTCAGGACTTGTGTTTTATACGCAAATACTTAAGTTGTGATTGCTATTAAAGTGAGTTTTTAAACAGGTGTGCTGCTTAAAAATGGCCCTTAGCAGGACCTAAAGGTTTGCCCTTTTAATTATGAGGTCGTGGAATGTTCTTTAAAAAGTTCTTTAAAGGGCTGTATTAGGGTCACAAGAAGGCTTCTCTTGCCTTTTGTATGAGGCTGTTTCCATTTTCCGTCTTTGTGCTTTCTGCTACAGGTTTTTAATCAGGACTCTAGAATAAAGTATGCAAAGACTTATATTTCTACTTGGCACACTTTCCTTGCCAGCCAGCTGGGATTCAGTCTACACATCCTGCCAAATATTGAGATAACTACTGCATAGGATCTTAATTTGCATGACTGGTTTCGTAGCCAATATATTTTTTTTCCATTTGCTTAAAGCTGTACTGAGTGTTTGTGTGTTAGATGGATGTTATTGTCAGGAGTTTAAGAACCTTGATTAGGAACTAAAGATGATTTTTATAAAGGGTTGCATTATTCTATTCCTGAAAGCTTAAAGTAGGCCAGGAACTCCTGAGGTGAGATGAGATTTTCATCTGCTTATTGGATAAAGTATAGGTGTCTAATGAGGATTATTAAAGAATTCTGAAAGTATAATATCACGAACAGTTACTAGCTTTCATTTAGGTTCTGAATATATTGTTTAGAATATATTTAAGTAGTACCTAAAATTCAGTCTTTCAGATATTTTATTTATTCATTTGAGAGAGAGAAAGTACAAGCAGGGTGGGAGAGGGACAAGAAGCATACTCTCTACTGAGCTTGGAGCCTGTCATGGGGCTCAGTCCCAGGACCTGGAAATCATGACCCAAGCCAAAGGCAGATGCTTAACCATCTGAGCCACCCAGGTGCAACTAAAATTCTTTTTAAGAGAAGTAGATAAAAGACCTATTATTTATTTAGTCCCTACTTTATTTTGAGCCCTTTATGTATCAGTTGACCCTTAATCACAACTATGTAAGCCAGGCTTTATTTCCATTTTATAGAGGGTAAAGGACAGTTTAGTGAATAATTTGGATTACTAGTAGAAGATCTGAAAGACATCCACAGTGTTCTTTTCATGAATGAACATAATTTTATCATATTTAAAGACTTATATTTAAAATATGTCAACCTGCGTGCCTGAAACAAATAATACTTTATATGTTAATAAAAATAAATAAAATAACATGTCACTGGGGCACCTAGGTGGCTCTCAGTGAGGTGACACCTGATTTTGGCTTAGAGCAAGTCCTGCATTGGACTCCTCAACAGGGATTCTGCTGGAGATTCTCTCTCTCTCCCTCTTCTTCTCCTTCCTAACTTGTGCACTTTCTCTCTCTCTCCCAAATAAAGAAATCTTTAAAAAAATAATAGTGTCACTGTACAGTCATTTTTGATGTTGGAAATAACTGATGGGAACATATTATGGATTCTCTCTTGTTGTTATTTAAGTAATTTTAATAAGAATTTTGGCCTAAGTAGTTATAATACTTAGTCAATAAAACTGACCTTATTTTTATAAGTAATAAGTATCTTCTATTTTTAATTTTTTGTTATATAGAAATGGAAATTCAGTATGCAAATTCTGAAAGATTAATTTTGCTTATTTTGTTCTAAAGTAGAATTTTTTTTTTTTTATTTTTCTTAAAGATTTTATTTATTTATTTATTTGACAGAGAGAGAGAGAGAGATCACAAGCAGACAGGCAGGCAGAGAGAGAGGGAAGCAGGCTCCCTGCTGAGCAGAGAGCCCGACGCGGGCCTTGATCCCAGGACCCTGAGATCATGACCTGAGCCGAAGGCAGGGCTTAACCCACTGAGCCACCCAGGCGCCCTAAAGTAGAATTTTATTTTTCAGATTTTACTTATTTATATGAGAGAGAGAGAGAGAGAGAATGAGAGACAGAGAGCATGAGAGACAGAGAGCATGAGAGGGGAGAGGTCAGAGGGAGACGCAGACTGAGCAGGGAGCCCGATGCAGGACTCTATCTTGGGACTCCAGGATCATAACCTGAGTCAAAGGCAGTTGCTTAATCAACTGAGTCACCTAGGTGCCCCGTTTTTTGTTGTTGTTTGTTCGTATGTTTGTTTATAGTTTATTAACTTTTTTAAAAAAGATTTTATTTATTTGACAGAGAGAGAGCACAAGTAGGCAGAGAGACAGGCAAAGAGAGGGGGAAGCAGGGTCCCCGTCGAGCAGAGAGCCCGACGTGGTGCTCGATCCCAGCACCCTGGGATCACTACCCGAGCCGAAGGCAGAGGTCTCAACCCACTGAGCCACCCAGGCGCCCCATAGTTTATTAACTTCTCTAGTAATCTCTATACCCAGCATTGGGCTTGGAACTCACAACCCCGAGGTTAAGAGTGGCATGCTCTTCCGACTGAGCGAGCTGGTGCTCCAGAACTTTTAATTTCTTGTAAAATTTTTTTTTAGTAAAAGAATTATTTTCAGGGTCTGAGCAAATAACAAAAGTGCAGTAGACCACTAACAAGTTTCTTTTTGGATCCAGGTTGAATACCAACCATGGGAGGGTAGTACATAGAAACTTAGAAACTATAAGCATAATCTCTGCCCTCTGCGAATGGAACTCTTGATTGCCGCTGATTAATAAGTAACTGCTTTTAAAACAATGACCAACACATTTGTATAATACTTGATGCTTTTTCAGAGATTTTCCATATGCCATATTTTTAGAATTTAGAGCCAGATGACACATATATTTTTCTGGTCCAATCTCTGACTCCAGGAAGCAGTCCACAACTTTTCGAGAGCCCTGATAGTAGAGGAGGATAAATTAGTTTGTAGGAAGGTCTGGGGGAATGCCTGCCTTCCATCCATTCAGCTATTTTAGTGTCCTCTATGCTGAGAGCTCATTTATGCCAAAGAACAAGATCTTGTCTTATTCACATTCTAGTGGGCAAGGCAGTAGATTGAAGACAATAAGAAGTGTGCTGAAAATTATAGAAAGATAGAAGGATCTGAGATGCCTGGTTGGCTGAGTCAGAAGAGCCATGTGACTGGATCTTGGGGAACTGAGTTCATGTGCCATATTGGGTGTAGAGATTACTTAAACTTTTTTTTTTTTTTTAAGATTTTATTTATTTATTTGAGAGAGAGAGAGAGAGCATGAGAGAGGAGAAGGTCAGGTGGAGAAGCAGACTCCTCACGGAGCTGGGAGCCCCATGCAGGACTTGATCCCAGGACTCCGGGATCATGACCTCAGCCGAAGGCAATCGGTTAACCAACTGAGTCACCCAGGCACCCCTATTTTTTATTCATTTGAAAAAGGTTTTATTTATTCATTTGAGATGGAGATAGCATGAGCAGGGGGAGAGGTGGAGGGAGAGGAAGAAGCTGGCTCCCTGCCAGGGAGCCTGGTGCACGACGGCTCCATCCCATGACCTTGAGAGTATGACCTGAGCCGAAGGCAGCTGCTCAACCGTCTGATCCAGCCAGTGCCCCAATAAATAAACTTTAAAAGTGGAAAGAAAAATATAGGGTCCTGTGAAATTGTATAATAGCCTATTTACTGGTCTGAGTGAGGGGTAGGGGCAAGGCTAACATTTAACTTGAGACCTGCTGTACTGAGCAAAGGATAAAAGTGACAGCTTAGTAGCATGGGCAGTAAGGAAGAAGGAGACGTTAAAAATGATTCTCAGTATTTAATGTGAGCACCTGAACAAATGGTAATGTCATTCTTTGAGATAAAGGGACATTTTGAGGGCAAGTTCATCAGTTCAGGTTTATGCACATTGAATTTGATGTATTTGTGAGGGTTAGGATATACTAGTATGGAACTTAGATAAGAAGTCTTGGTTGGAGATAATACATTTGAGATTCAGCATATAAATGTTATTTGAGGTGGCACCTGGGTGGCTTAGTCAGTTAAAGGTCTGACTCTTCCTGTCAGCTCAGGTCTTGATTTCAAGGTCATGAGTTCAAGCGTCCTGTTGGGCTCCCTGCTTGTGTGTGGAGCCTACTTAAAGTAAATAGTAAATGAATGAGTGAATGAATGTTACTTGAAATTACAGGATTACATGAAGTAATTGAGAATGTAAGAGGAAAAAGCACTGTGCTATGAAGAACTTGTAATATTTGATGGAGAGAAGAAAAACTAGATAAGGAAATTGAATAAGAGCAGAGCATCAGTAGGCACATTGAGTCAGTGCTATCTTATAGAAGCCAGCAAAAAGGTGTTCATGAAGGATCAACTGAATTGGAATGTTCTCAGGACCACAAAGCTGGCATTGGAGTATGCAGCTTGGGTTGAAACAGTCTGAGTAGTGAGTACATAGTGAGGGTATGGGGGTAGCAAGAATGTACATGACTTGTTAAAGATGTTAGATGGGGAGAAGAGAGGTTTTGAAAAGTTATGAGGTGATGAGAGGGGTTCTGCAAGGTTTGATTGCATGGAAGAGCCTTAGAACATAGGCTTCAAAGCACAGGGGCGAGAGAGGTCTTGGGAGAAGGATGCTGCGTTTTCTGGACAGGAGGAAAGATGGTTGAGAATGTGAGCTTCCTGAGAGGTGGAAGATAAGGTGGCTTATGGAGGAAAGTGTTTTTTCCCCCATGAAATGATAGAAGAGGTTATCCCCGGAAGTGGGAAAGAAAGGCAAGGAATTGCAGGGGCTGGAGTGAAGGAAGGAACAAAGGGTTTAAATTGATGTTGCAGAAAATGGAAGGAAGAAGTTGTGAAGAGACAATTTTTGGATATTAATGAGACCTTAGTGAAGATAATACCATTAGAAACTCAGTTTCTAACTTCCCTCATTATATTTGTGCCCCTCCTCCCACCTTTAGCCATGAACCTGCACAGAATGTAGAATACTGGAAAGGAAAATTAGATTATCCTGGATGGTCATTTTTGTCTAACAAGATGTGGTGTGAACAGATAGAGAAGGAAGAATTTAGGGTATCGCCCAGAGAGTGATTGAAATGATGGACTGTAGAATTTAAAATGTTTAGGATCTGGACAAGGCTGGTGGATAGGAGAAAGGAGAGAAGAGGGGTCAGTATACTAAGAGTCTTACTAAATAAAAGTTAAGAATGGGGTTACTGGAAGAGGTTAGGTAGTTAGTAGACTGTGATTGAGAGGTGAAGCCACTTTGGATAGAAGTGGCTTTACCTCTCAGTCACAACCTGCCACCACAAAGATACCCAAAACTATCCAATCTGATTTTGATATTTAAGAGGTGAAGCTTTCTGGGACATGACAAGTTGCTTCATGAAGCTAAGAACTGGTGTCTGAGCTGGAATGTAGAAGACTACAGATGGGGGATGGTTAAAGAACTGTGAGGTCAGGAGATTGGGATTTGGTGGAATTCAGCATGATAGCAAGACTGGGGGGCGCCTGGGTGGCTCAGTGGGTTAAGCCGCTGCCTTCGGCTCAGGTCATGATCTCAGGGTCCTGGGATCGAGCCTCGCATCGGGCTCTCTGCTCAGCAGGGAGCCTGCTTCCTCCTCTCTCTCTCTGCCTGCCTCTATGCCTACTTGTGATCTCTCTCTGTCAAATAAATAAATAAAATCTTTAAAAAAAAAAAAAAAAAAGACTGGCATGAGAGGTAGGTTATAAATCCTGTGTAAAACCCTTAAATGAAGAATAAGAGGTTGTTAGATGGACAGGTATGAGGAAGATTAGAGGGTAACTAGCTGAGTGGCACAAGCCTCAAAAGAATGGGCTTTTTATAAGAGGGTGGAGTCATAATAGTTTTATAAACAGGTTCTGGGGAGCTAGAATACCAGTGACCCCAAAGCATCCTACTCTCAGATACATAAAGAGGCTGAAGAAGAACAGACATGTGTAGTCAGGGTTCTGCTAGGGCATGGAATTGGTTGAAGGAATGAATCCCCAGGCATATTTGAGTGTCCTGATCACCAAAGCCTGCTTGCTTTAGACATAAGGGTTTGGGTGGTGGTGATGCTCATTTTTGGATTATGATATTGGAAAGAAGTACAGATACATTTTGAGTATTAACATTTAGGAGAAGGTAGATCACAAGATGTGTTCACGTTTTGGATCAAGACACAGAGAAAGAGGTGAGAAGCATACGTTAGAACCAAATTTTCCTGTAGCAGTTTTTGAACCATATATATGCAAAAGATTTACTGAGAGAGAGAGAGGACAGAGAATGTACGTGTGTGTACATGGAGGGAAGGGACAAAGGGAAAGAATCTTCAAGCCGACTCCCTGCTGAGCGTGGAGCCTAACTCAGCTGCAGCCCAGGACCCATGATACCATGACCGGAGCCAAAACCAAGAGCTGGATGCTTAACTCACTGAGCCACCCAGGCACCCCTCCCCATATATTTTTATAAGTTCTAGTCTGGATTTATTAGTCAAGGTTCCCACTGAAAATAGGTTGTGTGTCCTAATTAGGCTAACACCAGGAAAATATAAAGGAGCTATTTAGAAAAGTGTGGGGAGAATGTTAGGGAAAGCACAAAAAATGGTGTTGTCGACTTGGTTAGCTGCAGTGAAGCTATTATCACCCATTTTCACAGGGACAAGAAATCATTTGAGTCTTATAGTGGAGGCCACCTTAAGAGGAACAGTATTCTGTTGAGGGGCTTCATAAGCAAAGGGCTGGAGGGGTAATGTACCTGAACCTGTTTCCTCCTTCCCTCCTTTGTCCTGCTGGGGGTCCTCATGGGTAGAACCCAGTAGAAGAAGTAAGGGGACTTTGATACAGGTCAGCCTCCTGAGAGGGCTAAGATCAGGGTGGAGAGTGGATCTGGAAGGACAAGTGGAAAATACTTGATGTAATATCTTAAAACAAAACTGCTAAGTTCTGTGGAAATACATACATTTGTGTAATTATTACCAAGATACAGAATATTTCTGTTATCTCGAAAGTTCCTTCATGCTTCTTTTTGGTTAGTTCCTTCTCTTACTTCCAGGCCCTGGCATTCACTGATCTGTTTTCTGTCTCTGGTTTTTATCTTTTTCAGAATGTCCTATACATGTGATCATGGTATATAGCCTTATCAGCCTGGTGTCTTTGAGTTAGCATAATGCTTTTAAAGACAGTTCCATGTAACAGTAGTTCATTCCTTTTTGATTGCTGAGTAGTATTCTATTATATATATACCGTAATTCATTCATTAGTTGGAGGACATTTAGATGGTTTTCAGTTTGGGGCAGTTATGAGTGAAGCTGCTATAAACTGTCACATTGAGATTTTTGTTAGACATATGTCCTCATTTCTCTTGGATAAGTACCTAGGACGGGATCGCTGGTCATGAAAACATTGATCATAAATTTAAATGGTTGCAAAGGGTATAATTTCCTATGAAATAATATAATTTTAAAGTAAAACTAACACTCAGTATAAGTATCAGTGATTTTTTTAACCTTTTTATTGTAAAATAAAACACAGATATGGAAAACCACACAATGTAATGCATAACAATATGCTTAGTTTAATGAATTATGAGAGCAACACCCTTATGACCAACACCCACATTAAGAAATAAATTTTGGCAACCACTCTAGAATCTCTTCCATCTGTCCCTTCCTTCAGTCCAGAATAACTGCTCTCTTGCCTTTTATCATAATCCCTTTGTTACTTGCAAGTGCTGTAATTATTTACTGTTTATTTTCATATATTAAATAATAATAAAAGAACAAGTTCTTTTTTTAACAGCCAGATAGATGATTTACAGTACTCCTTTTTCTTTTTGAAATATTTCTATACCACCTCCCCTTCAGAATTTTATCCTAATGAACATACTTATGCTTAGCCTTTTAATGGTCATCCTTTTCATAATTCTTTGTACAAAAATGTATATCTACTTAAACTTCTAAGAATTCTCTGTGATTGTCATGCTCTAGGTATTTAAAAATTCCCCTAGATTATTTGCACAATTAATAGTGCATAATTTATCAAATATGAATGCTATATGTTAGAGTTAGGGTTTAAAAGAAAAATACTGCTGCATGGTTATGTCAGTATCTATGTGCTGTAAATTTCTTAAATGGGTCATTGTTGATATGAGACTTTTGGGTTGCTTTCATATTTTTGTTCTCTTTTTTAAGTTGCTTTATTTTTCAAATACCACTTAATAACTCTATGACTATCAACTAGTAACTTATATCTGTTATATTTAATTTGCAAAATGGGGTACAGGTTCACATTTCCTTATGTAAAACCTTCGGGGCCAGATTTGTCTTGGAATTTAGGATGATTTTGGAATATAGGAAGTGTATATATATATATATATATTTTTAAAGATTTTATTTATTTATTTGTCAGAGATCACAAGTAGGCAGAGAGACAGGCAGAGAGAGAGAGAGGAGGAAGCAGGCTCCCTGCTGAGCAGAGAGCCTGACGTGGGGCTTGATCCCAGGACCCTGAGATCACGACCCGAGCCGAAGGCAGCGGCTTAACCCACTGAGCCACCCAGGCGCCCGGAAGTGTATATATTTTATATTAATATTGCCTGTCAGAGTCTGAGGCGGCACTCTAATTGAACACCATGTTTGTTCAGAAAAAGAAAATAAATTCTGAAGTATTTGTATTTATTTAAATAGTCTCACTTAGGTGAGGTCAGGTTTTGCTTCAGAATGTATTATGAGAAAACTTAGTTTTCAGAGCTTTTTGGGTGTTGCAATTGTGGATAAAGTCTTATGAACTTGTAATAATAGTGCCTACCTCAGATGGTTGCTATTAGTCAAATGAATTAATATGTAGAAAGTATAACAGTATGGGGCATATACTTAGGGCTTAGTAGGTATAAATATAGTTCAACTTTGTTTTTTCCTCAACTTTATTGAGATATAATTAACATATAACATTGTGTACTTTTTTTTTTTTTTTTAAAGATTTTATTTATTTATTTGACAGAGAGAGATCACAAGTAGGCAGAAAGGCAGGCAGAGAGAGAGAGAGAGGACCCTGAGATCATGACCTGAGCCGAAGGCAGCGGCCTAACCCACTGAGCCACCCAGGCGCCCCCTTTTTTTTTTTTAGGAGAGAGAGGTGGAGCAAGTATGTGTTTGCGGGGGTTCAGGGGTCGGCAAAGGGAGAGGGAGGAAGGGAGTGAATCCCAAGCAGGGTCCATGCCCAGCATGGAGCTGGATGCAGTGTTCTATCTCAGGACCCTGAGATCATGACCTGAGCCAGAATCAGGAATCAGACCCTTAAGCAACTGAGCCACACCGGTGTCCCATGTACTTTTTTATTTTTAATTTTTTTTCTTTAATATATATTTTTAAAAGTAATCTCTGCATCTAACATGGGGCTTGAACTCGCAACCCCAAGATCAAGAGTTGCCCGCTCCACTGACAGCCATCCAGGTGCCCCTGTACTTTTTTTTTTTACTTTGATTTTTAATTGTGAATGAAATAAAATACTTTTTCATAAGTTATTCATTTATATTTTTCTTTAAATTGCTTCTTTATGTTTCTAACTTCTGTTTTTACTGAGATGTTGACTTGCTCATGCATAAGAATTTTTAATATATTAAGGAAATTAAATTGGCCTTTTGCATTTCCCTAATGACTACCAATGAGCATTTTTCATGTGCTTATTTGATATCAGAGTAGTTTCTTTGCTGATACCTGTTTATTTTTTTGCTCATTTGTAATTGGGTTGTTTATTTTCTTGTTGAATTTAAAGAGTTCTTTATATATTTTGGATAAAGATCTTTTGTAGGTATATTTAGTGCAGACATTTTTTCTGGGTCTGTGGCTTGTCTTCGCATTCTCTTAACAGTGTCTTTTGCAGAGTAGAAGTTAACTGATTTTAATTAAGTCCCACTTTATCACATACTTCTTTTATTACAAGGGAGTATACTCTTTCCCCTAGGCATTCCCTTTGGAGACTTCTAATTTAACGTTAATGTTCCTGCTCTCAGCCCTTACAGTTTGTATGAATTGAATGATTTCTACACATTGAATAAGTTTGTTCCCTCTTCTCATGACAACAACCCTGATAATTAAAGACAGCTTGAAACAAACAAAAAAAGAAAAAAGGCAGCTTGTTTGTAATGGAGGTTCCCCTTTACCCCGTAAATTAACTTTTCTAGTTACCTCCTCTGTATTTGATGAATAATGATCTCCAAAGCTGCTTCTCTGTCTGTACAGTCTCCTTAGTCAGGTTTTGTTTAAATCTAGTCCTCAGCACATCACTTGATTCATCTAGCCAAAACATTAGATGTTTAATCTGGATCTTTTCTGTTAATGTGGATTAAGATGGTTTACCTGCTTTAGTATTGCAGTTTTCAGCGACTACCCTTCTAGGTAGTTTAATGTAATAGAACTTATCGCCCTCGACCTGCAAGGACGACAAGAAGCCCCAGTTCAGATGTATCTTCTCTCTCTCATTTCAGCAAGTCTACACACTTATATACGTTTACATGACCAATCAGCGAGCAGGTTACAGGAGGGAGCGAATCAGGCCGTGCACCTAAACGAACAACTTCGCTAGCAACCAATGCTGTTTACTTCCTCTTTGGGCGTTTCACTTAGTCTCACGAGGCAATCCTAACCTGGCAACTAAACAGGCGCCATCTTTTAATGGCGGAGGCCGCCCTGGCCAGGGGCCTGCCTCCGACAAGAACTGGGCTTTTTAATTAGGTCTTTTGGATATTGGCTTAGTTGATAACTGTTGCTGTCATTGGCTTCTCTGAGCCTCTTTTTTCTCACCTGTGTAATGATGCGTTTGGTAAAAGTAAAAGGAAATATCTTTACTTTCTTATAAGATGGTGGAAGAAGTATATATGTTGTATATGTGTATATATATGTTGTTAGTCTATAGCAAATAGCATACGGTTACACAGATGTGTCTGTTATGTAGCTTCAGTAAACAATTCATAGTCAGTCTTGTCTTATTTTTATCCCTACCTTTTCCCTTTTTATAATGGATTATTTTGAAGCAAATTCCCTACATAAATATAATTCTTTAAAAGATAAGGACTCCAGGGGCGCCTGGGTGGCTCAGTGGGTTAGGGTGCTGCCTTCGGCTCAGGTCATGATCTCAGGTTCCTGGGAACGAGTCCCGCATCGGGCTCGCCGCTCAGCGGGGAGCCTGCTTCCTCCTCTCTCTCTCTCTCTGCCTGCCTCTCTGCCTGCTTGTGATCTCTCTCTGTCAAATAAATAAATAAAATCTTAAAAAAAAAAAAAGATAACGACTCCAGGGATACCCGAGTGGCATAGTTGGTTGGGTGTCTGATCTTGGGGTAGTGGGATCCAGCCCTGTGTCTGGTACCATTGTTACTCTTTTTGTAGGGGGCAGTGGAGGGACAGAGAATTTTAAGCAGTCAACTCAATCAGGACCTTGAGATCATGATGCTTAACTAACTGAGCCGTC
This sequence comes from Mustela nigripes, assembly GCF_022355385.1. Classification (NCBI taxonomy): domain Eukaryota; kingdom Metazoa; phylum Chordata; class Mammalia; order Carnivora; family Mustelidae; genus Mustela; species Mustela nigripes. The sequence continues at coordinate 149,958,517 of NC_081560.1, read as the reverse complement.
CAGGTGCCCTGTACTGTTCTTAGTCTTCAAGGTATATAATATGTACCTTTGCCAGTTATTATGTTTTAAGCTTTTGAACAGCCTGTTTTTAGACAGTATACAATTCAAGAGACAGGAAAGTCTTTTCCATCATCCCTATCCCTCAGGGCAACCCTATCTGTACATAATGTAGATCTGCCTCATTCTTTTTTAATAGCTACATAGCATTTAGATATGTGGCTGTATGATAATTTAGTTCTTTATTGATAGGTGTTTGTATTGTTTATGAAGGCAAAAACCAGGAAAGTTGTAATGAGTTTCCTTGTTACTTATTTTATTTCGTGTTTATTATTTATAGAGTAAATGGTTTTAAATAAAACTGCTGGCTTCAAGGGTAAGTTCATTTCTTTGACGTATAGATTTCTAATTTTAAAAGATACTACCACGCACCTGGGTGGCTCAGTCGATTAAGGGTCTGTCTTCACCTCAGGTCCTGATCTCAGGGTCGTGGAATTCAGCCGCACATCAGGCTCCCTGCTCAGTGGGGAGCCGGCTTCTCCCTCTCCCTCTGCCTGCTGCTTCCCCCTACTTGTGCGCATGCTCTCTCTCTCTCTCTCTGTCAAATAAATAAGATCTTAAAAGAAATTAAAAAATGAAAGATATTACCAAATTATCCTTTGTAGTTATACTAAGATATGCTCCTACAGAAGTATAGTTTTATTTTTGTTTCTCTGATGTATTTTTGTTTAAAGATTTTTTTTTAATATTTTATTTATTTATTTGACAGAGAGAGATCACAAGTAGACAGAGAGGCAGGCAGAGAGAGAGAGAGAGGGAAGCAGGCTCCCTACTGAGCAGAGAGCTTGATGTGGGACTCGATCCCGGGACCCTGAGATCATGACCTGAGCTGAAGGCAGCGGCTTAACCCTCTGAGCCACCCAGGCGTCCCTTGTTTAAAGATTTTATTTATATTTATTTGACACACAGAGATCACAAGTAGGCAGAGAGACAGGCAGAGGGAGGGGGAAGCAGGCTCCCTGCTGAGCAGGGATCCCGATGCGGGGCTTGATCTGAGGACCCTGGAATCATGACCTGAGGTGAAGGCAGAGGCTTTAACCCACTGAGCCACCCAGGCGTCCCTGAAGTATTTATTTGTATAAGCAGACCACTTTATTGACTGGCCTGCTAATGAATATTCACATTTCATTGATGTTGTTGTTGTTGTTTTTTTTTTTTAATTTTATTTATTTATTTGACAGACAGAGATCACAAGGAGGCAGAGAGAGAGGAGGAAGCAGGCTCCCCGCTGAGCAGAGAGCCCAATGCGGGACTTGATCCCAGGACCCTGGGATCATGACCTGAGCCGAAGGCAGCGGCTTAGCCCCCTGAGCCACCCTGGCGCCCGATTTTTTTTTCTTTGAAGATTTTATATATTTATTTGGCAGAGAGAGCCCAGCAAGGGGAGGAGGGAGAGAGAGAGAAGCAGGCTCACAGAGCATGGAGCCTGATGCGGGGCTTGATCCCCAGACCCTGAGACCATGACCTGAACCGAAGTCAGAAGCTTAACCCACTGAGCCACCCAGGCGCCCCAACTTTTATTTATTTTTAAAAAGGTTTTATATATTTATTTGAGAGAGAACAATGTGGGGGAAGGATAAGCAGACTGCCCTGAGCGCCGAGCTTGAACATGACTTGATCCCAGGACCCTGAGGTCCTGACCTGAGCCAAAGCTAAGAGTCTGGTTCTTAAGCAACTAAACCATCCAGGTGCCCCAATTTATAACTTCTGTGAGAATATTTTCCATAGGAGTCTTTATTACTTTTTGTACTTAAAATAGATTACATGTAAGCTCACAACAAAGTTAGGCATATGAAAGATAGCTTATTTATGGGAATAAATACATGTAACAACATGTATTCTCTCTGATTGTAGGAGAAATGGGAGTAATAAAAGTGAAACTTCTAAAAATAAACTTTAAAAAAATTAAAAAAAAACTTTTAAAAGTAGGGTTTTTTTTGTTTGTTTGTTTTTTAAAAGATTTTATTTATTTACTTGACAGAGTGAGAGCACAAGCAGGGGGAGCATTAGAGGGAGGGGGAGTAACAGGCTCCCCGCTAGGGAGCCTGATGGAGGGCTCAATCCAGGACCCTGGGATTATGACCTGAGCTGAAGGCAGACGTTTAACCATCTAAGCCACCCAGGCACCCCTGATGTAGTTTTTTAAAAATAGGGATACTAACATTTATTGTTCACAGAAACTTTTTAAGTCAGAAAGATACTTACTACATAAAACAACTAGATACAGCCTAAATAAATTTTGTGACATTAAGACAGTAGAATGCTCTGCAGTTATGAGAGTGATGTGTAGGGGTGCCTGCGTGGCTCAGTTGGTGAAGCATCAACTCTTAATTTCTGCTCAGGTTGTGATCTCGGAATTATGAGATTGAGCCCAGGCCTCCAGCTGGCTGTGGAACCTCTTTTTAGGATTCCCTCGCTCTCCCTCTGTCCCACCTCTCTCCACCTCCCTCTTTAAAAAAAAAAAAAAAAAACACACGTCATGTAATATAGCATTTAATTACCTGTCACAGACCTTTGTGTAGCTAAATATATGAGTACTCCCATAAGCTATTTATTAGGAAATAATTCCTTCAGTAATGCTGTAATGTAGTCTAGGTCAGTGGCTTCCCTTTTGAGAGAAATTGAAGCCCTCAGGGAAACTCTCAAAGTTTAGGGGTCTTGCTTGGGCTCTAGAGAGCTAGTTTAGCCAGGGCAACACAAGCTTCCAGACTCCACTACCAGTGCTCTTTCCATTTGATAGTAAAAGCAGTGGTGGTATATTTTCTGGTTTGTTTTTAATCTTGGCTTTGATTCTTTCTCTTTCAAAGTATCAGCTGTCAGAATCAGCTTTTAATTTTTAGCTTTTCAGTATTTTAGGCTTAGTGATTGGTACTTCTGAGATAATGAAAACTGTAGTTCCTTCTGCTGGGAAATGTCTAAGAATAAAACAGGTATTAGATGCCTTCTAAAGGTAGGTAAGTATAAATCTAACAAGTTAAATTATGTTTAAACCCGTTGGGTAGTATTAAAAATTGTGCGTTGAATTTATGTAATCATCCCTTTGCTTATACTTGATGGTTTGTTAATTGAGATCTGTAATTGGCTTTTCTTAAATGTAAGTGCACTTTTTAAATACTTCTATTGTTTGGCATAAACATTTTGCCAGTGTTTCTCTACCACTGAGTATTGGGAGAATTAATTATAATACCAGTTTGAATCATATTTCCATCTCTCATTTAGAAAGGTTAACAAAAAATGTTTCTGATGATAAAAATTAAAGATAGCAAAAGTGAATTCCCCAAGTACAAAGTGAATAGGAAGTTTAAGGTTTGCTATTTCCTGATATGCATAAATAAGCCACTGTAGTCACTTAGGCACCAGAACTACTGTTAAAAAAGAAAAAAAATCTTTGAAGTTATATGTATATGGCATTTAGGATTAGGAGAAAGAGTAGAAAGCAGGAATAGCAAAAGAAACTTGACTTTGAGACAGGTTTCTAGACAGAGCTGGCATGCCTTATGGGCATCCTTAACTCAGAGAAACACATTGCCAGAATGTTGTCATTTATTGTGTTACACTTTTTTTTTTTAATGTTTTATTTATTTATTTGAATAGAGCATACAAGCAGAGGGAGAGGGAGAAGCAGACTCCCTGTTGAGCAGGGAGCCCAGGGGGGACTTTGATTCCAGGACCCTGGGATTACGATCTGAGCCAAAAGCAGATGCTTAACTGACTGAGCCACCCAGGTGGCCCCTGCCTTACACTATTTAGGTATACTAAGTAAATCTCAATTTAAGGTTTTTATTTGCAAAACCTGTAATACTGCTGAGAAGATTTGGCTGAGTCATTTAATTCTGAATTGATCTGTTTGCTTAACACTGTTGAAATCTCTTGAATTAATTTTTTAAAAGATTTTATTTATTTATTTATTTGACAGATCATAAGTAGGCAGAGAGACAGGTGGGGGGGGTGGGGGGGTAAGTAGGCTCCCTTCCAAGCAGAAACCTGATGTGGGGCTCCAGGACTCTGAGATCATGACCTAAGCTGAAAGCAGAGGCTTTAACCCACTGAGCCACCCAGGTGACCCTCTTGAATTAATTTTAACAAATTTAAGGGACTTGAATGACTAGGGAGAGGTCATTAAAAGACATGAGAGCTCTATGCTAAGTCTACATGGCTCAGTCAGTTAAGCATCCAACTCCTCTAATTTTGGCTCAGGTCACGATCCTCAGAATTGTGAGATCTAGCCTGTGCAGGCCTCCGTGCTGGGTGTCAGCCTGCTTAGGATTCTCTCCCTCTTCCTCACCTCCTTTCCCCCAAAATAAAAGTGAAAGTGGAAATGTCAGATATGTAAACATCCATCAGTTTCTTCATAATTTAACATTACTGTAGTTATTTTAAGATTAATTGATTCTGTATTCTTAAGTAGCTAGATACTCCCATTTGTTAATGTTTACATTGATGTCACTTATCTTTTTATCCTCATTTTTAATTTTTACAGATAAAATGGAGAATTTTAGTGAAGAATATGAAAAGAATAGTCACCATATTTACAGAAATGCTGAAGATAGTACAAAGAAACCCAGTGCAGAAACAACTGTAGCTTCTGGATACAAAGCTGATGAAATCAAGGAAACAAATGATACTTGGAACTCCCAACTTGGAAAAAGATCAGAATCTCCATCAGAAATATCTCCGATTAAGGGATCTGTAAGAACTGGTTTATATGAATGGGATAATGATTTTGAAGATATCAGATCAGAAGATTGTCTTTTAAGTTTGGATAGTGATCCTCTTTTGGAGATGAAGGATGAGGATTTTAAAAACCGGTTGGAAAATCTAAATGAAGCCATTGAGGAAGACATCGTGCAAAGTGTTCTTAGGCCAAGCAACTGTAGGACGTACTGTAGGGCCAATAAAGCGAAATCCTCACAAGGAGCATCAAATTTTGATAAGCTAATGGACGGCACCAGTCAGGCCTTAGCCAAAGCAAACAGTGAAACAAATAAAGATGGCCTGAATCAGGCAAAGAAAGGCAGTGTAAGTTCTGGGACCAGTTTCAGAGGGACGGTTGGACGGACTAGAGATTACACTGTTTTACATCCATCTTGCTTGTCAGTTTGTAATGTTACCATACAGGATACTATGGAACGTAGCATGGATGAGTTCACTGCATCAACCCCTGCAGATTTGGGAGAAGCTGGCCGTCTAAGAAAAAAGGCAGATATTGCAACTTCTAAGACCACTACTAGATTTCGACCTAGTAATACTAAATCTAAAAAGGATGTTAAACTTGAATTTTTTGGTTTTGAAGATCATGATGAGACAGGAGGTGATGAAGGAGGCTCTGGGAGTTCTAATTACAAAATTAAGTATTTTGGGTTTGATGATCTTAGTGAAAGTGAAGATGATGATGAAGAGGACTGTCAAGTGGAAAGAAAGACAAGCAAAAAAAGAACTAAAACAGCTCCATCCCCCTCCTTGCAGCCTCCTCCTGAAAGCAATGATAATTCCCAGGACAGTCAGTCTAGTGCTAATAATACAGGTAAGACTTTAAGAAAAATTATAAATAAATGTTTTTCAGGATTAAATCAGCTAGCTTCTGCCTAGATACTTAATTTTAACTTGTTATGTTCAATTTTAATAGAAGTACTGTGTAGGACCACACATTACCTGAGGTACAGGTATAGCATTTCATCCAGAGGCACAACATTTTAAATGTTAATAAAGTTCCACATTGTAAGGATTGATTTATAGATTGGAATCTTTTTGTTTGTGTTTTAATTCTGCTATTAGCACTTGAGAATTTTTAAGAGTGTGTGTATAGGGGTTCTAGACATCTTAATGTTTCAGCTTTGAAAATCCAAATGCAGACTTAGGGTAGATTTTGGACATTTAGAACTACACTGATAATAGATGGTTTGTGGTGAGGGAAAAATTAGAAAATTAAAATTGATGAAAAGCCTTTGTAGTTGTCTCAAAACTAATCAACTAACAAATGTTTAAAACATTCTCAAGAAATCTTAAGTCTTAATCTTAAAAATCATCCTCTTGAGTTGATTTAATAAAATTGAAAAGTGCTGGTTAAGTATTTATTTAATCTTAACAGTGACATTTAATTTGTCTCTTAGGTTGTAGGGCCAGTAATGATTAGAGGCTCTCAAGGAGTTGATAGTCTACTGAGAGAGACAAAAGAAGTATGATAGCTTTACCAGACAAGGGCTTTGTGAAGTAGATTGATTGTTGAGTGAGGAAGAGTAAGTGAAAGCCTCTGGGATACAGGAGCTATATTTATATATATTTAACCAAATACATACTTTTTCTGTATTTGTTTACTAAATAAAGCTTTTGTCCTATTAAGTCATACAAGAAATATCATTATGGTGAGTTAGAATTCTGATAGTATTCTTACATATAGATTCACTTGTACATTATAAGTCATACTTGAGACTACCTACCTTTTTGTTGTATTTGGCTTAAAATTAGTTTTGTTAGATTAGAGTCAGTCTTTAAAACTAGAATTATATAGTCCCCGAGGCTCACTTCTTACTTCCATTGCAAAAATAAATAAGGGTATTGTCAGAATTCATCTAGTGCGGTCTTGAATTTCTTTTGGAGAACTGAAGTTGCAGCAGCCTTGCTAGTCACATGTGATCTGACTGGGCAGACAGCTTTACAGTTGCTTTCTCAGGAGGATGATAAGTAATTATGTACGAAACCTGAGCTCCTGTCTCCCTGCAGTTTACTTAGTTCTTATTGCTAACCTTGATAGCAAGTTATCTTAATCAGCAATTGAAAATCTGTGGCAGAAATTTACATTTTGAGGTCATAAAGCTTTTTTTTTTTTTTTTAAAGATTTTATTTATTTATTTGACAGACAGAGATGACAAGTAGGCAGAGAGGCAGGCAGAGAGAGAAGGAAGCAGGCTCCCTGCTGAGCAGAGAACCTGACTTGGGGTTTGATCCCAGGACCCTGGGAACATGACCTGAGCCGAAGGCAGAGGCTTAACCCACTGAGCCACCCAGGCTCCCCAGGTCATAAAACTTTAAGCATTGAAATGTGAAATCATTAGGCGCCCCTTTCATAAACTTTATGTTGCTACCAAATAAAATTTAAAAATTAGAGACCATTTGATTGATACACCCAAAGTTGGAATTTGGGTGTTAATATGAAGTATGAAATAGCAAACATTTTTAAGGTTGGGCTAGCAAAAAGCCCTCCTATTTTTCTTCTTTTGTTTCGGCTGGAATAAGTATAACCATTTAGGAATTAATCTAATTCTTGGGTTATTTTTTTTTTTGAAGACCCACAAATCATTGAGCTACATTGTACTGGGGTCATTTTCCATCTGTTGCCAAGGATAGCTATCTTTTTTTTTTAATGTGGTTTTTGTAGATGTAAACAGACATTCTTTGAAGGCCAGCATGATTCAGTATACTTAAGTTCTAGAAAAATGTTAAAGGTGAATACCACCTGATACTGTGTGTATGTGTGTGTGTATTTAAACTAGACCATTTTAATGTCGGTGTCCATAGATATCCAACAGTTATTTTACTAAAGAATTGATTTTGCCATTTACACAAAATAAAACTGAAGCACATACACTGTAACTAGGTTTCTGATTTTCTCCTTGAGTAGGGAGCAAGCAGGAGGGTGAGAATAGCAAAATGAAACTTTATACTGTTAGGAGTATTTTGTCAACTGAGTGGTGCTTTTATTCCTTTTATTTTTTCCCCCTCATAATATGCCACTCCCTCAAATGTTCATAGGTTGTTTGGTAGATAATTGGAAGTATTAGAAAGCTAGCTAGTTTTGATTGCCTTTTCAGAAAACTTGGATTTTACAGAGGACTTGCCTGGAGTGCCTGAAAGTGTGAAGAAGCCCCCAAATAAACAAGGAGATAAATCAAAGGAAAACACCAGAAAGATTTTTAGTGGTCCCAAACGGGTAAGTAAAGCACTATCTGTGATTTGTATTACTTATTTATTATTGGGGGGAGGGGTGCAATTCTTACTTATTTTATTTGAAAATTACTAACAAATTTTGTCTTTTTTTAATTTGAAAATTACTAGTAAATTTATTTATCTTCCAAGGGATATAAGTCAATTTTTTATATGTAACCATTTTTTGAAGTGTACAAAATATACCTAACATAGTTTTTATTATATGTGCAGTTCAATAATATTAAATACATTCACAGTGTTTTGTAACCATCCCATTATCGTATACAAAACATATCATCTCCAGCAAAAACACTGTACTCATTAAAAAATAACTGCCCCTTTGTCCTCCCGGCTCCAACTCCTGGTAAACACTCTTTTTTACTATTTGTCTGTTTGAATTTGCCTATTCTGGTTACCTCATATAAGTGGAATCATAAAATACTTAACCTTTTTGTGTCTTAAAGCATATTTATTCTGTCACAGTTCTGCATGCCAGAAATCCAAAATCAAGATGTTGGGAGGGCTGTGCTTTCTCAAAGCCCCTATGGAGAAATCCTTCCTTGCCTCTTTCAGCTTCTGGTGGCTCCAGGTCTTCCTTGGCTTGTTCTGAGTAACTTGCAGTATCTACCTCTGTCACATGGCCTTCTCCCTCTTTCCCTGTGTCTTCTTTTAGAAGGACCCTTTTATATACCACATTTTGTTTATTCATCATTAGGGTTGTTTTCACCTTTTGGCTGTTAGAGCCCCTGCTTTCAGTACTTTCGGATATGTATCTAAGAGTAGAATTTTTGAGACATAGGGTAGGTCTGTGTTTAACTGTCAGACTCTTCCGCCTTAACGGAACCATTTTATTACATTACCACCTGCAGCAATGCATGAGGGTTCCATTTTCTCCATGTCTTCACCAACACTTATTTTCTGTGGTTTGTTTTATTTTGCTTTTTGTTTTTGTTTCGTGTTAAAAGATTTATCTGTTTACTTGGGAGAGAGAGAGTAAGCATACTTACTCTCTCAAGTAAGAGTGCGAATGAGGAGCTGAGTGAGACAAGCAGACTCCCCACTGAGTGGGGAGCCTGATGCAAGGCTCCATCCCGGGACACTGAGATCATGACCTGAGCCAAACTGAGAGACCCTTAAATGACTGAGTCACTCAGGTGCCCTATTTTGCTTTTAGTTTTAGGTGCCCAGTGTAGGGCTTGAACTCATGACTCTGACTGAGATCAAGACCTCCGCTGACGTTAAGCTAAGCTTAACCAACTGAGCCACACAGGCCACCCCTATGGGTTTTTTAAAAAATTTTAATAACTATTCTAATGGGTATGAAATGTATTTCATTGTGGTATGATTTCCCTGACTAGTGATGTTGAACATCTTTTTGTGTACTTACTGGTCATTTGTATACCTTTTTAGAGAAATATTTATTCAAGTCCTTTGTACATGTTTAAGTCGAGTTGTCTTTTGGTTGAATTATAGGAATTTTTTACATAGTCTAAATATTAATTTATTAGATAAATAATTTGCACATAGATCCTTTATTCTGTGACTTGTCTCTTCATTCTCTTGATAGTGTGCTTTGATCACAGTTTTTAATTTCAGTGAACTCCTAATTTGTTGTTTCTTTTGTTGCCAGAAAATCACTGCCAAGTCAGGTGTCATATGGCTTTTCCCTTATGTTTTCTCCGAAGGATTTTATAGTTTTAGGTCTTATATTTAAGTCTTTGATCCATTTTGAGTTCATTTTTGTATATGGTATAAGTTAAGGGTCCAGCTTCATTCTGATGCATTATGTGGGGCTTAAACCCATGACCTCGAGATCAAGAGTCCCATGCTCCATCTACTGAGCCAGCCAGATGCCCCAAGATAACATATGTTTGTTAAGCATACATACCTGGCTGTGGTTATGTGATTAAAGTTCTTAAAAACATTAGCAGATCTTTGATATTATTTGATGTTTAGTCCATATTCTGTTTACCCCAGCTATCTCTGAATTGTCTTTTAGTGTTTTTATTTTTCTTCCAAACCATAATCATTTAGTTGTTATATCTCGAGTCTTGAACAGTCCTCTCGTCTTTTGAAAATTCTTGTGGCACTGATTTTATTTTAAAAAGCTCATGAGGGGCACCTGGGTGGCTCAGTTGTTAAGCGTCTGCCTTTGGCTCAGGTGATGATCCCAGGGTCCTGGCATCCAGCCCCACATGGGGCTCTCTGCTTGGTGGGAAGCCTGCTTCTCCCTCTCCCACTCCCCCTGCTTGTGTTCCTTCTCTTGCTGTGTCTTTGTCAAGTAAATAAATCTTTAAGAAAAAAAAAAGAGCTCATGATACTAGGTTTTTTTTTTTTTTTAATTTTTTAAGATTTTATTTATTTATTTGACAGAGAGAGATCACAAGCAGGCAGAGAGGCAGGCAGAGAGAGATGAAGGGAAGCAGGCCCCCTGCTGAGCAGAGAGCCCCATGCGGGACTTGATACCAGGACCCCGGGATCATGACCTGAGCCGAAGGCAGTGGCTTAACCCACTGAGCCACCCAGGCGCCCCTCTCATGATACTAGTTTTGTAGAATTTTCCACATTCACAGTTTGTCTGATTTTTTTCCGATGATATCCTTTAGGTAATTATTGTATTGAAGTAGTATAGTGGTGGGCGCCTGGGTGTTTCAGTTGACTGTCTGCCTTTGGCTTAGGTCGTGATCCCAGTGTCCTGGTTATCAAGCCCTGCTTCAGGCTCCCTGCTGAGTGGGGAGCCTGCTTCTCCCTCTTTCTCCCCCTGCTTGTGCTTGTGAGCTCTCTCTCTCCGTCAAATAAATGAATAAACTCTTAACAAAATATAAAGTAATATAGTGGTATAGAACACTGGAAATTAGGTCTATACGCTTGATTAGATTCAGGTTAAACATATTTTGGCAAGAATAAGTCAAAGTGATAATTGTTGCTTTACATTAGAAGCTACGTAACACCTGGTAATTTTGCTCTTAATATTGACTACCAAGTGAATGTTGTGATCACCAGCTGTCCAATAAAGGTCTATTTTTCCTTTTGTAATTTAGTAAGTAAGCTTCTGGATGCTACTTTGGTACCATCTAAATATCCAGTTCCCCGTTATTTTTTCACTTCATCATTTTAGCATCCATTGTTGATCTTTGTCTGCATCATTTATTACACTGACAGTTGTAGAAAGGTGAGTTTTCTTTTCTTTTTTTAAAGGGTGAGTTTTCTAATGGCTCTTTCTTCTATATTTAATAACTGGGATTCTGTAAAGAGTTTTCTTTCTCCTTTCCCCACCACCTTGCACTCTCTCTTCCTCTCTTTCCTACAGTATAGACTCAATACTTTTTGCTTTTTAAGATTTTATTTATTTATTTGAGAGAGAGACAGTGAGAGAGAGCATGAGCGAGGAGAAGGCCAGAGAGAGAAGCAGACTCCCCGTGGAGCTGGGAGCCCGATGCGGGACTCGATCCCGGGACTCCAGGATCATGACCTGAGCCGAAGGCAGTCGTCCAACCAACTGAGCCACCCAGGCGTCCCACTTTTTGCTTTTTAAATGTATTTATAGGAGCTCCTAGGTGGTTCAGTTGGTTAGGGGTCTGATTCTTGATTTCAGCTCTGGTCATGATCTTAGGGTCCTGAGATGGAGTCCCATGTTAGGATCCACACTGGGCATGGAACCTGCTTGGGATTCTCTTGCTCCCTCCCCTCCGCCCCTCTTCCCAACCCCTGAGCACACACAGGCATGTTCTTACTCTCAAAAAAAAACAAAAGTATCTACAGTAACTGGGCCTGTGTGAGCCTTTTATCTCTTGTGTCCTTTTGCTATAACTGCATCATCTTTTATTCTCCCTAAGATTTTATTTTTTTAAGTAACGTCTATACCTGGCATGAGGCTCAAACTCACAACCATGGCTGAGATCAGGAGTTTGCTTGCTCCACCACCTGACCCAGCCAGGTGCCCCAACCCCATCATCTTTGAGTATTTCCCATGCTTTCTGCACACAAGATGACTGGGACTCATCTTGTGTTTTACCTGTTTCAGTCATGGAAGCATTCATTTATGCAAGAATCCTTGGTTCTTTTGGTGGGAATAGTATTTAGAAACCCAGATCTGGATGCTAGGTGTGTTCATTGCTTTTAGGCACTTTTGTTGGACAGAACTATGAAACATGTTGAAAAATAAACTGTGAGTTCATTTTGGTAGTTTCATTTCAAATTTAAGATTACAGAATTTTGTACTAGTTTACTTGCTTTATCTTATAGTATATATTACTCTCAAAATTGTAATACCAATATTATTATAATGTTTGTAAGATCTTGCTTATTTGTTAGAGATTGAGTGCACAAGCAGAGGGAGCAGCAGGGAGAGGGAGAAGCAGGCTCCCCACTGAGCAAGGAGACCCATGTCAAACTGGATCCCAGGACTCTGGGATCATGACCTGAGCTGAAGGCAGATGCTTAACCAACTGAGCCACCCAGGTGTCCCAAAACACTATTATTATGAACAATAAGTACACTGAGTGAATTTTAAGTTTTTCCAGTTTTTTTGTCCTTAGATTATTTCATTGAGGATGAAGTCATAGTAATGTGTTCACAAATTTTTAAATACTTATATGCTTATGTTAATTGATACTCATTTACATCCATTTGTATTCATTTGTGTTCAGGTTTTTTAGCTTAGTTTTAAACTTAAATATCGGAGTCATTTCTTTGCTACTAATGTCGCTTAGAAGGCAGCAGTGTACATGTACTTGACCCGATTATGAAGCAATCTCTCTGTCCTAAAGTAAATTAGGTCATATAACCTAGTAGGCAGAAGACCTATTTACTGGTGATGGCTAATGACTGAGAAAAATTCAGAAACTGCTAATTTATAAAGCCAAAAGAGCTATGAAATTGAACTTCATTGAAACATGTAATATGGGTAAAGCCCTGCCTTAAAACCAAAGTTCTAAATAACATTTTATTTCCTGAAGAAAACACTTAAGTGTTTCAGTTTCCTTTTTAACCTCCTACTGAAATATTTGCCAAAATATTTTAAGTGAGAATTTATCAGAATTTCTTTACATATGTTAGTAATACTTAGGTGGGTAATTTTCAAAAATGAAACTTTGACCCAAGTGTTATTGTACTTTAATAAAAATAATAATGTTTTAGATCCCGTGGAAAATATGTACCCTCACAGAAATATGTAGGTAAAGAATTTAGAAGCCTACTTCAGGAAGAGAGCAACAAGAAGTTAAGCAGTATAAAATAGCTCATAGGAAATAGGTCATCTATTTGCCTTTAAGACACTAAAAGACTACTTCAGAAAGTCATTGAGAAACAGAAAAAGAAATTTTGCCTATTGAGTTTTGATGAGTGTAAAGGAATAGAGGAAATAAATAGGTTAAAATTTTAAGCATTTAAATGATATAAATTAATATAATGGAAATGATAGATGTTTTATATATAAGAAATTAGGAATTTTGTTATTGTGCAAAAAAAACATAGATAAGCTCATTTCTCAAAGGAATTTTTATGTAGGTTACCCCCAAATCTCCAGAGAAAAAAGAAGGGGGGGTTAAGTACGTGGGTGTAGGAAATGTTCTCAGCAGTTGTTCTAGTTCTCCATTATAATAGAAACAGCATCATGTTGCTGATAGGTCAGTGGGAGTATCTAGGTCTTCTCTAATCTGATTAGATTTAAAGACACTAATGACCTCCTTTCTGTGCAAAGAGGTAGCCCTTGGCTTGGGGTGGCAACAATTTCCTTCCCTACCTGTCAGGCTTTCTTAGCTCCAATACTGTAGATATTTTGGACTGAATAAATCTTTATTGTGGGGTTGGCCCTTGTAAATTGGAGAATATTTAGCAACACATGTGGCCTCTACCTATTAGATGCTAATAGAACTTGCTCCCCCTAACCCCCCAAAAAACCCCACCACCAGTTGCTTCAACCAAAAATGTCTGTGGACATTGTGAATGTCTTGTGGGGGTCAAAGTGGACTTCCCTCCCATACATTGCTGTGTTTGTGTGTCTTGAGAATCATGTTGCAGACTTGATGTCCATTACTCCATAATCTCTTAGTCTGTACTTTCTAAACACAAGAGCACTTTACTCTATAGCAGCAGCATTCCCATCAACACAGGAAATTGGTTTGACATTGATAAAATAGTCTAGGCCATAGATCCCATTCATATTTTACCAATTGCTTCAATAATGGTTTTATGGCATAAGATAACCCTCCTCTCTCCCAAATAAAGAGCCCGTGCTCCAGTCCAGAATCACATGTTGTGTTTAATTGTGACAAGTCTCAACTCTCCTTCAGTGTGGAACATCTGTGTCTTTCCTGGTCTTTGCATGACTTTGACATCTTTAAAGTGTTAGGATCTGCTGGTATTTGTAGTTGCCCCTCAATATATGTGTGATTTAGGTTATATGTATTTGTTGGAAGTACCACAGAAGAGATGCTGAGTTCTCATTGCATCATATCAGGTGGCACACAGTTGGCCACTTTGTACCATTACTATTGATGTTAACTGATCCTTTGGTGTCTGTCAGGTTCCTCAGCTTTCCTCAAAGTTTCACCCACTAGTTTTAGCATTCTTGCCCAAATCAGTTTTTTACTATGATGGTTGTTGGATGTTTTTTCCTATTTATGGCATTCTTTCTGCAGTTATTAGCAGTTGGCCTTCTACTTTAAGGTGGATCTTTTTCTCTGTAAGACTGTGTGTATTTATATGTTTATATTTATGTATCATTTCTTTATCTCCATATGAACACGGATTCCTGTTTCATTCAATCATTTGTTAAATACTATTAAATGATAATATCATTCTTTCAATGCCCAGTTTTCTTAGATTTGGCATTTGGATGTTTCTTCAGACTGCTTTTTGATGTGTCCAGTTCTTGAATTTCTTTACTTAATGGCATATTGAAATGTTCAGTATTCATCATATACCTTCCCAGCCCTGGAATCAAGCATTTATCTAAGGACCCCTGTTTTCTTTTAGTGGAAAATGGTATTTAGAAATAAAGGTCTAGGGTCCTGAGTTTGAGCACCATGTTGGGCATAGAGAGGACTTGAATAACTAAAGCTTTAAAAAATTTAAAAACAAAGAAATGAAGGTCTGGTGACTAGGTATGGTCACTTATTCTACATTGTCATTCCTTCTAGGCCTTCTTTGAGTTCACAGAGCTAGGAAGTATGTAAATATATGCATCTGTCTCACACACACATATTTTGTATCTATATCTAGAGCCATGAATTCACACTGATAACCTCTCACCATGTTTTATTCTAGCTTTTCCACATTTTCCCTTTGCTGATAGTGAGCGCTCTGGTCCCATTATCCTCAGTGTATTTATTTTTTCAATCCTCATGTATATACCCAGTTTCCTGACCACACAGGCCATCTCCGTTTTAGTGCAAGTAGCCAAGAGGTCCCTCTTCCCTCTCCCAGCCTCTCCATGTTAGAAAACATTAACATTTTAAAGCATGCTGCTCTAATAATCTTCCCCAGCACGTAACCAGGGATACAGAAAAGAGTTGTTCATAATAGGATCAGGGGTTGTCTAGGAGAACACATATGGCAGCAAGATGAGAAGGGTGAGGAAAACTTCTGGTAAGAATGTATTGAGGGTACCTAGGTAGCTCAGTCGGTTAAGCATCCTGACTCTTGATTTTGGCTCAGGTCATGATCTCAGTGTTGTGAGATCAAGCTTCTGTTGGGCTCTGTGCTCAGCATGGAGTCTGCTTATCCCTCCCCCTCTGCTCCTTCCCCTGCACTTTCTTTCTCCTTCTTTCTCAAATAAAATCTTAAAAACAAACAAACAAAAACAAAACAGTGAAATGGTCAGAAAAGTTGTAACTTGCTAGGGAGAAAATTAAAGATAAGAGTGTGAGGGATTAGGTTGGGACATATATGTATTTAAATGCCTGTTTCTCGGGGCCCCTGGGTGGCTCATTGGGTTAATAAGCCTTTGCCTTCGGCTCAGGTCGTGATCCCAGTGTCCTGGGATCGAGCCCCACATCAGGCTCCCTGCTCGAGGGGAAGCCTGCTTCTCCTCTCCCATTCCCCCTGCTTGTATTCCCTCTCTCGCTGTCTGTCAAATACATACATAAATAAAATATTTTTAAAAACAAAGCCTGTTTCACTATATGGTTTTATTGGTCATTTGGCAATTTTGATGCCTTTTTTTCTTGAAAATTTTTTATTCCTCTTTAAAAAATGCTATCCTGGGGTGCCTGGGTGGCCCAGTCAGTTAAGCATCTGCCTTTAGCTGGGGTAATGCTCTCAGGGTCCTGATCCCAAGGTCCTGGATTGAGTCCTGCAGGGCTCCTTGCTCAGCAGGGGGCCAGCTTCTCCCACTACTTGCTGCTCTCCCTGCTTGTGCTCCCTCTAAAAAAAAGTAAAAAGTGCTACCCTATTTTTGTTAGCTAGGCATAGTTTCCTTGAATTGTTATTTGTGGTTGTCATATATGTGCTGATACACTTAGATCAATTTTTTTTTTTGCCTTCAGTGCTTTTTACTTGATTTCTAGGTTTCCTTCAACTGCTTTTCTGCTCTTTCTTAAGGCGTTATCTGTGTAATCATCTTAATTTTTTGGTGCTTGGAGGGTTATATATTATCTAGGACTTTGGCCATCTTATTTTGCTAGTTAAGATTGCTGCTGGGTCACTGATGAAACAAATCATATTTGTCAGTCTCCATTTCAATTCTCAAATATTTATATTTTCATTTTTATAATTTTCCTGTAGTGTAGTGTTGGGCCCATCTGGCACTATCTTTTGTCTGACTCTCGGGGAACATTCTGGGCTTTATTTTTTTTTCTCCTTTCTTTCATTCAGTATGACACTAGTTAGTGGGCTTCTGGATAATTGAATTAAAATTAGATTATCACTGTAAATCATGGTTATATATTAGTTGTATTAAGATTACATAAAGCTGCAGTTTTAAAGTTAAGTATAACTTTATAGTTTTATAAACTCATTTTTTTGTTTCATAAAATGAATTGTATATCTTAAAAACAAAGTCTTACAATTAAAGAGATTTTAAAGATTTTATTTATTTATTTGACAGAGAGAGAGATATCACAAGTAGGCAGAGAGGCAGGCAGAGAGGGAGAGAAGGAAACAGGCTCCCTCCTGTGCAGAGACCCTGATGTGGGACTTGATCCCAGGACCTTGAAATTATGACCTGAGTGGAAGGCAGAAGCCTTAACCCACTGAGCCACCCAGGCACCCTACAATTAAAGAGATTTTAAAGGACAAGTAGTCCCAGCTCCTACCCAAGAGCAGATGTTCCTTCACAGTATCCTTGTTTAGCAGTTAACTCATTCTCATGAAGCAGCTTATTTTTTCATCATATTATTTTACCCACTGACCGTCCTGGGATCTAGTCTTCAAGATGGCAGTATGAAATTTACTACATCTCTTGGACTAGAAACCTGAGATAACCTGTGCAGCCTGGGCGGGGCGGTGTTGGGGAGCGGGGGAGACTCTAGCCATTGGTTTGCTATTGAAACTGCCCAAATTGTGCAAGTGAAAAGCCACAGCTACCCATTTATAGCTAGCTCCTCAGTTATTGATACAGAGAGTTGTTGAAGCTTGAACATATTCTTGCTGATCCAGGGTTTGGAAGAGGCTCAGTTTTAGTTGGCTTTTCTTTGTGATTTTTTTTTTTTGTCTTTTTCAAGGTTTTATTTATTTGTCAGAGAGAGCACAAGCAGGGTGAGCAGCAGGCAGAGGGGGAAGCAGGCTCCTGCTTGGAGCATAGAGCCCCATGTTGGACTCAATCCAAGCACCCTGAGATCAGGGCCCAAGTTGAAGGCAGACACTTTACTGACTGAGCCACCCAGACGTCCCTGTTTTTATTCAATGTATACTACTTGGTTTTCACTGTGCTTGCTGCTGGAAAATAAAAAAAAGAATGTGTCTTTAAAAGGCTGTCTGGTGAGGAAGAATGTTTTTCCTCCTGTGGAAACTTTTGGGTAGTCTTTAATATTTCCTCAAGTGTGTTTATTTCAGAGCAGAAGCATCTGTCATCTTTTGTTTTGGTTTTTAAAGGTTTTATTTGAAAAAGAGAGATACAGAGAACACAAGTGGGGACAGAGGGAGAGAGAGAGAAACAAGCAGAATCTCAGCTGAGTGCAGAGCCATACGTGGGTTTCAGTCCCAGGACCCTGAGATCATAACGAGTTGAAGTCAGGCGCTCAACCAACTGAGCCACCCAGGAGGCCCCTGTCAGCTCTTTATATAGATAGAATTTAACTTAAATAGTAAACGAGGTACTTAAATTGTTGATGAATAATGTAAAGACTTGGGAAAATGTGAATTATTTCCTTGATTAATTCTTAGGAGGTATTTTCTTACTTTATTTATTTATTTGTTTTAAAGGTTTTGTGGGTTTTTTGTTTTTTGTTTTTTTTAAAAGGATTTTTTCTTTTAAAGATTTAGTTACTGGAGTGCCTGGGTGGCTCAGTCAGGTAAGCATCTGCCTTAGGCTTAGGTCATGATCTTGGGGTCCTGGGATCCAGCCCCACGTTGGGCTCCCTGCTCAGTGGGGAGTCTGCTTCTCCCTCCCTCTACCCCTGGCTTGTACATTCTTGCGCGCTCTCTCTCTCAAATAAGTAAATAAAATCTTTTTAAAAAAAAGATGGATGGATTTATTAGAGGGTGCGTGCCCGTGAGCCATAGAGGGGGAAGGGGAGAGAGTGTGGAGACTCCTGCTGAGTGTGGAGCCTGATACAGGGCTCTATCTCACAACCCTGGAATCATAACCTGAGCAGAAATCAAGACTCAGAGGCTTAACCAGCTGAGCCACCTAGGGACCCCAGAAGGGTTTTAATAAGGAACGAAAGTACTATTAATCTTTTCCATTTTCTTTAATTCAAGCTCCTTTAACGTTTGAAGGTTCAAAATATTTTTTATAACTGATTTCCCCAGAAAATGAAGTTTGAAATGAGGCAATGAAGCCATAGGTTAATCAAGAGCCTGAGAATTTTGACATGTATTTGACAGTTTGCCAAAGAGTATGTACCTGCATTTATTAGCGTACTTATTTTTTGGAATTTGTTTTTCCTTTTTTTTTTTTTTAAAGATTTTATTTATTTATTTGACAGAGAGAAATTACAAGTACATTGAGAGGCAGGCAGAGAGAGAGAGAAGGAAGCAGGCTCCCTGCTGAGCAGAGAGCCCGATGCGGGACTCGATCCCAGGACCCCGAGACCATGACCTGAGCCGAAGGCAGCGGCTCAACCCACTGAGCCACCCAGGCGCCCCTGTTTTTCCATTTTTTAAAGTTTATATTTAATTTATTTATTTGAGAGGGAGAGAATTCACAAATAGGGGGAAGGAGTAGAAGAAGCATACTCCCCACTGAGCAGGGAGCCTGATGGCAGGTCTCAATCCCAGGACCCCAGGATCATGACCTGAGCCAAAGGCAGAATTTTAATCCACTGAGCCACACAGGTGCCCCTGTTTTTCCATTTTGTAACACATTTTATTTAGAATTGCTCAGGATTCAGAAATCCAGAAAACTCACTAAACTTTCTTTTCCTTTCTTTCTTTTTTTCTTTTTTTTTAAAGACTTATTTATCTATTTTAGGGAGAGTGCATGCATGTGAGTGGTGGGGGGGTGCAGCGAGCAGAGGGAGAGAGAGAATCTCAAGTAGACTCCACTGAGTGTGGAGTGTGACATGGGGCTCAATCCCACGACCCTAAGATCATGCCATGAGCTGTAATCAACGTCAAGTGCCTAACCAACTGAGCTCCCCAGGTGCCCCTAGACTTTTCTTTTTTTTTAAGTTTGTTTTTTGTTTGTTTCTTTGTTTTTTATTTGACAAAGAGGGACATAGTGAGAGAGGGAACACAAGCAAGCGGAAGATGAGAGGGAGAAGCAGGCTTCTGGCTGAACAGGAACCCAATGTGGGGCTTGATCCCAGGACCCCAAGAACATGACCTGAGCCGAAGCAGACACTGAGCCACCCAGGGGCCCCAGCTTTGTTTTCTTGATACTCTGATGACTTCATGCTAATGATGACCACAGATTAACATAAGATGTATAATTTTTTGAGGATGATGACCATGTTTTTGTTTACCTTCACATTCTCAGTGTATGAGACATAGAGTTCATAATGTTTATTTTTAGGATTCTTAGAGGTATCTTTTAGCAAAGAATATTTAGTACTGAATATATCTTTAATATTTAATGATTGGTAAGCCTATAAAATTTGTAAAAATTTCAGCCAGTATTTTTTTTTTTTTTTGAAGATTTTATTTATTTATTTGACAGATCACAAGTAGGCAGAGAGGCAGGCAGAGTGAGAGGAGGAAGCCGGTTCCTTGCTGAGCAGAGACCCCGATGCGGGGCTCGATCCCAGGACCCTGAGATCATGACCTGAGCCGAAGGCAGAGGCTTTAACCCACTGAGCCACCCAGGCGCCCCTCAGCCAGTATTCTTCAGATACTTTTGTCTCTCTGTTTCCTTTTGGTACTCCAATTAAACTTATCCTACCTCAGTCAACCAAAAGTCAGCTGGTAAAATTTATTTATTTATTGTAATAAATTTATTATAAATAATAAATAAATTTATTTATTAAATTTATTATTTATATAATAAATAAATTTATTTATTGTAAAAAAGCATACTGCACACCAGAGGAGTGAGGGGACATCTTATCAAAGAAAAGGTTTTGTAGGATTTTGGGTGGATAGAGGAGTTTAAGTGGTGAAATTTAAGTGGAACAGTGTTTGAGAGGCTCAGAGCAAAGTGGTATTATCTGTAAAGGGATCCATATAACGGCTTGGGCTACAAAGTGGGTCCAGGGATCCAATTTACTTGAAACCATGAAGTTAAAGTAATTATGGGAGGTTGTGTCAAGAAACTCTTTTTGAAGCTGTGTATCTCTTCAAAATAACTTAGATCCTCCAAGTGAGAATGTATGCCTATTAATTTTTGATAGAATCCTAGTCATAGAGGCTTTTGCTTTGTTAGGTATTGGATATTTCCCTTATGAGATTTATTTCATTTTGTTTTGTTTTAAAGATTTTGTTTATTTTTTTGAGAGAGAGAGCATGAGAAGGGGCAGGATCCGAGGGAGAAGCAGAATTCCTTCTGATCAGGGAGCCCAGTGTTGGGACTCGATCCTGGGACTCCACAATTATGACCTGATCCAAAATCATTTGCCCAACCAACTGAGCCACCCACATGCCCTCCCTTTAAGATTTGACTTACTCTTATTCCACTATAGCTAGTGGGAACATGAATTTTTTGCAGTTCTGGGAAAGAACAGTTGAGGGATTGTTTCCTTGCTCTTCTGGGGGGAAGTTCATTCCCTTGCTTCAGGTATTTTTTCTTTACACATTCGCTCATCATTACTCACTACATACTTGATGGGGACCCTCTGTATATCCAAAGTACTTTGAGCAGCTTTCTCCTCTGATATCGTGCTCTACAAAACTGCCTACTGCCTTCATCTTCCTGGTTCCATTTCAGAAGAGAGACTGCTGCTGGTTGAACTGTGAATTCTCCCTTCCTGTGTTATTGCCTGGAAACTCAGGCAATTATAGGACTGACTTCATATTTTTGCCCTCTCAGGGATCATTGTGCTATGCTCTCTGATGTCCATTTTCTGGAAGCTGTTTCATAGAATTTTTTTCCCACACTTTATTTTCAGATTGAAAAGTGAATTTGGTCCCTGTTACAAAATCATACCCAGAAATGGAAATCCTAGATTCATATATGTGTTAATGATAATCATTATGTTCTATATCCCCTTTTTTTTCCCTTCACGAGGACTTAAGAATATAAGGATTTCCTCCAAAACTAATGATCCATTTTTGTTTCTGTCTATTGTTCTCTTTTCTTCTCTCCTTAATTTTAACTTGACTTGATCTGGAATTTCATTTTAGAATTGAAATACAATTTTGTCTGTATATGCTTAGTTATGATTTCTGTATTGCCCATATAAAAAACATTTGAGAAATGGACATTTGGTTCTTCCAAAACCAGATTAAAAATAGATGAGGAAATATGTTAAACAGTAAGGAGGGGGCACCTGGGTGGCTCAGTGGGTTAAGCCTCTGTCTTTGGCTCAGGTCATGGTCTCAGGGTTCTGGGATTGAGCCCTGTATCAGGCTCTCTGCTCAGCGAGGAGCCTGCTTCCCGCCCCCCACCTCTCTGCCTACTTGTGATCTCTCTTTCTCTGAAATAAATAACTAAAATCTTAAAGAAAGAAACCGTAAGGAGTAGAAGGAGGTGAAATCAGAATTTAAGCCTTTTTTGTGTGTGTGATGGATTTCGTAGGCCTACTGCAAATAGAACTTGGAGATTCTTTTTTTTTTTTTTTTAAGATTTTATTTATTTATTTGACAGAGAGAGAGATCACAAATAGGCAGAGAGACAGAGAGAGAGATGAGGAGAAGCAGGCTCCCTGCTGAGCAGAGAGCCCAATGCGGGACTCGATCCCAGGCCCCTGGGATCATGACCTGAGCCGAAGGCAGAGGCTTAACCCACTGAGCCACCCAGGCGCCCCAGAACTTGGAGATTCTTAAAAGCCTGGCAGAAATGGTTGACAGTAGCCCCTTTACTTTTCAGTAAGGACCATTAAAAGTAGAAAATCCTTGTCACCCAGGGTCACATATGGGTTATGTTTTAATTTTTTTCTGTATCTCAGCCAAGTAGGTATTGCTATTAAACTTTTCATTTGTTGGGGTGCCTGGCTGGCTTAGTTGGAAGAGCACAGGACTCTTGATCTCAGGGTCATGAGTTTGAGCCCCACATTGGGTGTAGAAATTAGTTTAAAAAAATCAAAATTTTCGGTGCGCCTGGGTGGCTCAGTGGGTTAAAGCCTCTGCCTTCGGCTCAGGTCATGATCCCAGGGTCCTGGGTTCGAGCCCCGCATCGGGCTCTCTGCTCAGCAGGGAGCCTGCTTCCTCCTCTCTCTCTCTCTGCCTGCCTCTCTGCCTACTTGTGATCTCTCTGTCAAATAAATAAATTAAAAAAAAAATCAAAATTTTCTTTCATTTGTTTTTGATAGGGTACTAGCAAAATTTAATTTCAGCTTATAAATAAAGGATGTTCTTAACACTTCCCACTTGTAAAATTGGCCATACTAGGATTATATTCATCTTTTTATTATTCTTTGGCTTCTTTCTTACTTTCCTTCTTTTTTTCCTTTCTTCCTTCCTCCCTCCCTTCATTTGTTCTTAAGACTTTATTGAGAGAGGGAGAGAGAGCAGCACAAGCAGGGGTGCAGAGTGAGGGACAAGCAGACTCCCTTGCTGAGCAGAGAGCCCAACGAGGGGCTCGATCCCAGGACCCTGGGATCATGACCTGAGCCGAAGGCAGAGGCTTAACCCACTGAGCCACCCAGGTGCCCCGTTACTTCAGATTCTTACGTGGCAGTGGCTTGCATCTATAAAATCGTTGCTACCAAATTACTTTGAAGTTATGTTCACAAACTGAATGGTGGTATGCATTGTTCTTCATGTAGATAGAAATTAACAAATTTTTCATAAAAATAGCAGCCCATTTATTTAAAAGGTTTATTTCTGGACTTTAACTTAAGAAGGCAGAAAAGATTTTCCGTTCTTTCTCTCTTGTACATGTGGATTACGTTCTCTTTGTAGTGCTCTGTATTAATCTATTCTGTATTAACCTATTCTAAATGTCTTGTTTTTAGCAGTACATTCTGATTTTAGTTTAAGGATGTCTGCATTTTTCCCTTAAATAATTTAATAGTTTGAATATTTAACAAATTATTAAAATTTTTTTTTGTCATAGGGTGGTACAATTTGAGATTATATACTTAAGCTTAAAAGAAAGTTCTAAAGAGCTAAAAGTTATCCTAATCTTGGTAAAACTTTCTCCCGCAAACTCCCTCTGCTTCTGCTACCCATCTTTTTTAAAACTCCTTAAAACTTTTTAAATCAATAAATTTTTATTTAAGGAATTTTACATGTGATTCCTTCCACTGCTTATCATCATAGCTCCTCCAAAGTTTGAATCATAATCTTCAAAATAGCCCTTTTAAAAAGAACTTTATTAGTTCAGTCCAGTTGTCACTGTCAGTCCAGAGTTGTTTTGGTTGGGCTTCTTTGATCTGTACTTGAATATGGACATACTTCAAAAACTCTACACCTGTAATCTTTGGGATCCAATTTCGTTAGGGCCCTAAAAGTCAAATTGTACAAGTACAGTGACGGCTGTTTTGGCAAATGATCTAGAAGTATTATTTCTTAATTGTTTCTAGTACTGAAAAATCTTATTACTTCCACTCTACTCCGTGAGCCTAACAGAAAATGTTAACAGGTCTCATTGTCATCACTGCAATAGCTTGTGTCTCAATGTAGCCATATTAACCATTTCTTTCAGAACTCATATAGTTGTAGAGTATGCTGATTGAATTACTGGTAAGAGTGCTATCTCTTCTCATGTTATCCTTGTGTGGGTAATGCTAGATGAATTCTAATCAGCTTACTATATTTATCTCATTTAGTACATAGTTTTCTTTAAAACTCAGAAGTAAATTTGGTACTTTAAAAAAAAAAATTCGGGGCGCCTGGGTGGCTCAGTGGGTTAAGCCGCTGCCTTCGGCTCAGGTCATGATCTGAGTCCTGGGATCGAGTCCCGCATCGGGCTCTCTGCTCAGCGGAGAGCCTGCTTCCCTCTCTCTCTCTCTGCCTGCCTCTCCATCTACTTGTGATTTCTCTCTGTCAAATAAATAAATAAAAATCTTAAAAAAAAAAATTCATATGGCTTAAAAGCAGTTATTCCAATTATTTTTTTTTCCCTTTTAGGGGCCAGTTCAGTGAAAGACAGCATAATATTGTCATTTCTTCTTAGCTTTTGGTGAAGCAGTTCTTCTTTCCTCTGTTTTATAATTGTGATTCAGTAAGCCAATCTGTTAAGCATGGACTTGGCATTACAATTGTAAAAACCCCAATTTTATTCATTGTTCTCATAGAAAACTGGGTTCTCTGTCATAGATAAATGCTCCATACGTCTGTTACTGGCATGTTTTACCTTTAGCTGTAGTAATGTTATACTTAGGGTTTTTCTTGTTTGTCACCACCCCCCCCCGAGAGTTGAAGAGAATAATATGTTTAAGATTAGAACTGAAATATGCTAAAATAATTCCAGATCTTTAGAATGTTGTTATAGGGATCTTTCTTACTTTTTTTGTTCTAAGTACTCTTCTCATTAGATGAGATTAGAGTAAACAGAATCCACAAATATTTTAACACCAGGAAAAATTAAGGAATTTGGTTAATGGGGCATCTGGGTGACTCAGTCGTTAAGCGTGTGCCTTCGGGACTCAGATCACGATCCCAGCGTTCTAGGATCGAGCCTGGCATCCGGGCTCCCTGCTCAGTGGAAAGCCTGCTACTCCCTCTCCCACACCCCCTGCCTGTGTTCCCTCTCTCACTGTGTTTCTGTCAAATAAAAATCTTAAAAGGAGGGGGCGCCTGGGTGGCTCAGTGGGTTAAAGCCTCTGCCTTAGGCTCAGATCATGCAAGCCCCACATCAGGCTCTCTGCTCAGGGAGCCTGCTTCCTCCTCTCCCTGCCTGCCTCTCTTGACTACTTGTAATCTCTATCAAATAAATAAATAAAATCTTCCAAAAAAAAAAAAAAAACCCTAAAAAGGAATTTGGTTGATATGATATGTCTCCTTTTTAAGCCAGAATAAAATTAACATTAAAGGTAAGCCTAGTGTAATGGTACAGTCAGAATCACCTGGCTAAAACTTAGCTAGGTTGCTGAATGATAAGGTTAATTTTCATCTTCCATGAAAAGTTGATTCTGTACACAGTCACTTTCACTAGCATGTAGCACAGTATTTTTGTGTACTCTCCATACACAATTAACTTAGGTGCATGTGAATTTGGAATGATTTTTAGGAAGAGCTCAAGAGTCCATCATTGTCATCCTTAGCCACCCGCGCCCCTTGGGTATCTGTGTGCACACCACATCCAGGGTTATTTTTCATTTTAATCTTTAGATAGTAGGATTTATCTTCATCTCCTCCCCCTCCTTATAATAAACACTATATTAACCATGTAGAACTTGAAATAATAGTCAAGGAAAAGTTTTAATTGAATTGACTTTCTTTTAGATAAGCATTAAAGTGGTAAAGCATCAAAACTGTTTAAAATAGGGCGCCTGGGTGGCTCAGTGGGTTAAACCGCTGCCTTCGGCTCAGGTCATGATCTCAGGGTCCTGGGATCGAGTCCCGAATCGGGCTCTCTGCTCAGCAGGGAGCCTGCTTCCTCCTCTCTCTCTCTGCCTGCCTCTCTGCCTACTTGTGATCTCTCTCTGTCAAGT